>NC_133101.1:13755537-13950990 GCF_022965805.1 Primulina eburnea
TTCTTAAGTATTTATTTAAATTTAAAGAAATAATGTAATTATGCATGTTGGTTACGTTTGGAATTGGAAATGTCTAAGAATTCGAATATTGGACTTTAGGAGAAGTTGAAAATGATTTGACTATATTAAATTTTAGGTCAGTAGTAATGATGTCCTCCTTATGGGTCATAAGTTAGTCTTGAAAATTATGAAGGCTTTTGGGACTTGTCGAATTTCTAATTATTGATGGTTCTTGGTTGCTAGTCGAGTAAATTTTTGAGGATTTCATATAGGCAATAGCGATTCGAAGACTACGACAATCTTTAGGATTATAAATGTACAATTTGAGGATTTTAAGTATCTATGAAAATGTAAGATTAATTATGAGAATTTATTCAGGATGCATTCTCTACATAGTTGGATTTAAGGATTGAATTGCATGAATTGAGAATTTTAGGGACCTAATTGTAATAACTAATAAATTGAGGACCTAAGTGCAAAAAAAAAATTCTAAGGGACTATTTTAAAATTTACCAAATTTTGGGATTTAATTTTGAGTTCGAGAATTTAAAAGTTTAATGAGGTAAAGATGGAAAATTTGAGTGGGGACAATAATGCAAATTTCGAAGAGTTGTAGGGCCAAAATGTAAATTGGAGAACTGTAAGGGCCATATTGCAATTTACAAAATTTTAGGGATTAAATGCGAACGTTTGAGGAACACTTGGGATTTTAAGAAATGTAAGACGTGTTATGAGAATTAATTTTGAGTTTAATAAACTTAAGGCTATTGAACCTTATGATACGGAAAATCTATAAAATGAAATTGGGAATACTGAGGACTCATGGGTAATTGTGGAATTTTTGAGATTTAGGGAAAAATCGGATGATGTTCGAGGAAAGTAAGAATTAATTTTACAATTTAAGAAATTTGAGAACTTATTTAGTAGTAAGTGAGAATTGAACGGTTTAAAGGATAGGACTTTTCGGTTATTTAGGCTTGAAAGAAATATAGAATATTTAGATATTTGGGTTATAATGTTATAATGAATGGTAACCAAGGACATTGTAGGATGAATCAATCTTAGGCGTGAAAATTTAAGCGTTAGTGAAATAATGTTGTGGCAAACTAAGAATTTAAAGTGATGACGAGTTAAGGTAAATTTGATCGGTTAGTTAAGTTATAAGAATAAACATCGAGTTAGTAAATTTTTGGGAACAAAAGTTTGATGTGTCACAAGTTTTAGTCATGATCTTAACAGTTAAGATTATACCTTGTGAGAATTTAATTTACTTTTTTTTTTTGGAAAGTTGGGTACGATGATGGTTAGTTTAATTGATAGACGCACGTAAGAGGTGAGGTAGACACCTTGTCTTGAGAAATTTTGGAAGTCATTAACAAACTTGGGACTAAACGGATATGTGTATTGAGATTATTTTATTCAAAGCTATTTGGATTAGATAATTTTGAATTTCAAATTTATGGGATATTTGTTCATACGAAAATTTTGGGTGAAATAAAAACAAAAAGGGAATTTGTTGTGTTCAATATAAGTTATCAATGGATGAATATTAAGATTTTTATCAAGTAAGAAATCTAAAAGCTTGATATGGGGATTCTAGAATTCTATGGGTTATAAGTAAAAAAATTGGTTTATTAGAGTTAGTTCAACTTTAACATGGGATAACTTAGTAGGTTTTATACGCTAGAATTATTTAAGCATTGAGGCTACGTAAGTTTGCGCCATTCGCTCCAATGAGAAAAGTTCAAAGCTCTTAGGCCTCAACTATATTGTAATTGAAAAGAAAATAGTTTAAGCATGTAATTGGGACTTGAAGGGCTTTAAAATATAAGTAGAAGGTCGATGCTGTATAATTGGGTTTTATGGATTAACGTTAGTCGTTGTTTAAGATTTACAACAATTTTATATTTGGGGTGTACTTGTGAATAGTTAAGTTGAGTAAGTTTGGTGCCATAAGATAAAGATTCGATTCAATGATCTTAAGCTAACTTTGTTATGGGGTTAAGATAAAGATTAACTTTTAAATGTATGACCAAGGATAGCAGTCGGTTATTAAAATTTTAGGGGCTAAGGTTTCCTAAGTTGAATTGCCTAAATGCTAATGTAATAGACGCTGGACATTATGGGTATAGTATAAGAAAAATAAGGTGCAATAATTTTGGACATCCATTTCTAGTATGATGAATTGCGAGAAAGTCAGGAATTTGAGGACGTAGAAAAATAGAACTAAGTCACCATGAGTCGTTTTAAGTTGCGATTCACAGACGAAGATTTTGGTAGCCAAATTTAATTAGGATTGAGGAGACGTGAGGGCAACTTATCAATTATTTACCAGAGTAGCGCAGCGGAAGCGTGGTTATTGGGATACTAGAATTAAGAGTCTAAACTTTTTGTTCATCGAGGATAAGCGAATTTCGAGGACGAAATTTCTTTTAAGGGGGGAGGATTGTAAAACCCGTAAATTAGACTGCGTATAAGCCATGCATAATTTATAGTATTTAAATGAAAATGATTTTTTTTATTATTGCATGAGTATTTAAATTCTTTTCTCTAAATTTATTTATTTTACGTAGTAGTTTAATTTTTACCTTTTTCAATTAAATAAGTGAGGCCGGTCTGGAGATGGAGTATTGAGATAAGTTAATAATGACTTATTTAAGAAGTGGTAATTTAACATGTTAGTAAATATAATTTAAAAAGTTGACATGCATGCAAATTATTAAATTTCCTTGGTATTTTATTAAATTATTTTGAAAGCATAAAATGCATGTTTATTTCAGTAATTTATGTTTAATTATTTTTATGCATTTTAGGAATAATTAATGCATGATAGGATTTGTTTCATGAAATTTTTAAAGTTCGTGCATTAAGATTTTTAAGTTGCATTTCACGTTCGAACGAGGATCGGAGACCGGGGAAATTTCAGGAAAATTATTTTATTACGTGAGTTATTTTTTATAAATTAAACGGGAGCGTTTTTAAGTGTATTTTAAAAAAATGGGAATTTTTGGGTATTTTTACCCGCATCATTTTAATTTTTAGCGGTAAGATAATTTTATCGAATCGGGGGACTTTTTAAGGGTTCGGCTAATATTTTTAAAATCTTTCCAACTCGAAATATTTTTCGAGAGTGGGTTTGGGCTTATTGGGCCTACTTTGAGTTTATAGGGCTTAATTATCTTTTTAACTTTTAAATTAAGCAATATAGGCCCATAAATTAATTTGTTGTCTATATAATTAACCTTAAACACCATTAACCCTAAACCTAATCCCACTAAACAGCCGACACCCCTCCCTCAAACATCCTCCCCTCGGTTTCTTCACCAGCAGCTGAAAGCATAGGTTGTTGGCTTGTGTTTGCAAAGAAAACTTCTCCCGGGCCTCCGTTTGCAACGTTTTTGGTTCTTCCACTCATTAAGGCACGTTTGTATATCCTTCTCTCATCATGCACTCCAATAATAGGCTGTAATATGTGTGTTTGTTTGCATAAGTTTCGATCTATTTGAAGCATGCACATTCAAATTATTTTGGCACGAAACTTTGCTCATTTTAGCTTTCAACTCACGTTTCCTGTCATGTATTGCAAAGGGGGCTGCTGTATTAAGTGGTCAAGGGCCTGTGCAGAACAGGAGTGTGAGGTGTAGGCTCTGGCGTGTGTAGATGATCGGGTTTGGCTGTGATCGAGAGGGGCTGTGCAGATCGAGAGCCTTTGGCGTAAGGGTCGGTCCATCGTTTCTCTTCACCCTTCTCCAGCCTTGGACCAGACCCTGGTGGGTCTAAGTCAGGGTCTGGAATGGCCCGAGCCATGCTGTAAAGGAGGGAACAAACGATAGAGTTAGGGGTGATGGGTTAGCCGCGGTGAGAGCAACTTTGTGGGTTCTCGGTTTTTAGCGGGTAGAGGCTTGTATTGTGGCGGTGAGATGGATCTGATAGGTGGCTTGGGGTATGATCTAGATCTTTGTTAAGCTGCCACATGGCTGGTGTGAAGGTGTAGCGTGAGGTGTGGGTTTTGGGAGGAAACCATGCATGTGGTGTTAAATGAGGGCAGGGCCGATAGCTTGGAAAAAAAATTCTGGAAATGTTTTGCCGAGAGTTTTTGGGTCTGAAATTACAGTTTTAGGAGCTTTGCAATGGTTGTAAGATGTGTTAAAAAGTTGGAAAAAATTCGGTTAGGTTTCGAGTCGATTCGGGTAAAAACTAGGACCCGGTCCAAGTTTTTAAAACGAACCGATTAAGTTTGAGATTTGGGCTCGAATTTACGTCTAAGAATATTTTAAAAATGTTTTGGAATATTTTAAGGAGTTTGATAAGCTTCGGGTCAATTTTAGAGGTCCAGGGTTAAAACGATAATATTTGGGTTTCTAGGGTCAAAATGATCATTTTGCACCCGGGGTAAGATTTTGGCCCTAGCAGCGCCCTGAGCACAAATCATGATATTTTTAAATGTTCATGCATCACGTTTACGATTTTTTCGCTATTATAATAATTATGGTGCATACTTGGTTTAAAGGAATTAAGAGACAAAAAGTAAGAAAGTGAAGAGCACTCCGTCTCCGCCGCGCCGCGTCGTTATTTCGTTTGTTTTCCGTCAAAACAAACCAAGGCATGTTTATATCTTCTTTCACTCTTCAATCAAGCCATATAGGTATTTTTAAATATCGCAAGTATATTATTTTAATGCAAGAAGATCGAAATTTTTCATATTTAATGATGTTATTTAATTATATCACGTGCAAAATATTCATTTTGAGATTTATGCGATATTTCTTGGGGTCACTTTACTATCTTGGGATTATTATTTCATCCGGTCGCCAGTTACCGGTCAGTTAGTTTCACCCGGTCGTCAGTCAGCGGTCAGTTTCCCCCAGTCGTCAGTTACCGGTCAGTTCAGTTCAGGGACCACTTGCGTAGACCATAATCTCACCAAGAAAATTATTACAAGTTATTTCAGTACAAGGCTCCAAGGAGCAAACATTTTTACCATGATATTTTCAGTTCAGTTATGCACGTATTATAATTACCATTGAAATGATATTTTACATTACACCTCATTACAAGATATTTTCACTTGCATGCGACTTTATTATTTATTTACTCGTATTTACGATATGTGCATGCTGAGTCTTTAGACTAGACTTGATTGTTGTAGGTACTGATGAGGTCGGGGCCGAGGGCGGGGACCAGTGAGCTAGCTTGGGTCGGCAGTAGTGGAACCCGAGGACCTCATTTTTCAGCACTTACGATTTTTATGCTCAAACATTTTATCTCTTGTTGAATTATTTTAAATTGTTACTTTGCAAAACATTAAATTCTTCCGCTGCTATTTTTAAACATTAAACATTATTTAACAGTTTATTTTATGAATTTGATACTTCATTTAGTTTAAAAGAAAATTTTCGGGCCTTGACAGTTTTTAATAAAACCGTCGCTATATAGCAATAGTTCAACCAAAACCGTCGCGATAATAGCGACAGTTTTGGTAAAAACCGTCGTCGATCTAGATCGGCGACGATTGTTGCATAATGGCGACGGTTTTTGCAAAACCGTCGTCGATCTAGATCGGCGACTGTTTTATTAAAACCGTCGCTATTATAGCGTTGGTTTTCCTTAAACCGTCGCAATAATAGCGACAGTTTTTAATAAAACCGTCGCTTGTCAAATTAAGAGACGGTTTCCTAAAATCGTCGCTACAATATAACGACGGGTAGAATACAAGACCGTCGCATAATGCGACGGGTAAAAAACCCGTCGCACAAAATAACGACGGGTTTATCAAACAGTCGCAATATTAGCGACAGTTTATGAAAAACCGTCGCTATTATAGCGACGGTTTTTCTTGAACCGTCGCTTAATTTGATAAGCGATGGTTTTATTTAAAACCGTCGCTATATAGAGACGGTTCAAGAAAAACCGTCGCTATAATAGCGACGGTTTTAATAAAACCGTCGCTATGCTTTCCGTTTTTTTGTAGTGACAACCCATATCAAATATATAATATTAATTAGGAAATTGTAATTATGATCCTATTTATTTGTCTATTTTTTATTTTAGTCTTCTAAATTGTCGAATTTCCATCTTAACATGTTATCTTAGTTTCTTTCTTCTTATTTTCTTTTTTCAATTTTAGTTTTTTTCTCGCACGGTGTTAATGAAGTGTTGACGCAACGTTACATGACGATGACGTGTACATTGTCACATTAAAACTTAGAGACACAGCAAAAATATTTTTTGATCCTGAGCTGACTGATCCGATAAAAAAAATATTATCGTGGGTTCCAAAGAAAATTTCTTTGATACCTAGCAGGATGTTGGTCATCATGGTTTAAGATCTCGGAATTAGTTGGAGAATACTACTCACTAATCGATGTACAAGTTTTTTATTTAGAAAATGAAAACATAGCTTTCTTCTTTCTTCCTTGAACTTTCATTATAAAACCAACATGTCACGCCCCGAGACCAAGGCGTATGGTATATGATTTCTTCTCGGTTTGGAATTTGACATTCTCACCCAAAAATTTACCATTGCATGAGCCTTGGCTAAACAATCCATTCTCACAATGATGTCAAAATCCACCATTGAGAGTTGAATCGAGTCGGCATTGAACGTATGCATATTGTTACTGATTTTATAGTCTCGATGTAACTCGAAGGTTTCGATAGCCTTACTAGTAGGTGTTGCTATCCTAAAAGGTTTAACAAGCATTTTAGGTTAACCCCTAATTTCTTAGTGAACCTCTTAGATATAAAAGAATGTGTGTCACCACAATCAAACAACACATAAGCAGGTAAATTTTTTTACTAGAATAGTAACTTCTAAAAAAAACTAGTGAAGGTCCCTCTAAGTTGCTAAATCTCGAGTTCGAGGTTACTCATGGTCTTAGATTGGGTCGCCATTTCTTGCTGAAACTTTGTCAAAATTATGTTCGAAAATGGTTGCAACATGCTCGAGATTTTAGAGAATTTATGCTTAAATCGGTGTGATCTTCTTTGTGCAAAATGGGAGGGTTACTTATATGTGAGGAAGAAAAGTTTTTAGTCACGATTCTATCCCTTAAATGCATCATTGATGAGCATAAATAGACCAAAAAGTAAGCTTGTTACCAAAAATAGAGGATGTCAAATCTGATGAGACACTGATTACGCCTATAAATTAGATTTTAGGTCGTTGATTGATGGTTAATATACTACCTCGAAAATAATTGTCAAGGATATGAATGCACTGGTCCTTTGGCAAAATTTGACATCTTATCACGTATTGTATATTAGGATCTCAGTCAGATTATGATCATGCTGGCTCTAATATCATTTAAATGTCATGTCCTGAGACCTAGGTGTACAGACACATTCGTTTTTTAATAATCACATAATTTTAAAATAACATGCTTGTAATACAATATATAACCAAACCAGTTTATAAAATAATCCGTCATTGTCTTTACAACATGAAAGAAATCAAATAGTGCAGAAGATTAAAACTTAAAACGTAAAATGACAATTGAAATATGAAAATAATCTTTCTTGGAAAGTGGCTTCTTCACCAGCTCCAGACGTCTCATGATTTGTCCATCAACTTGTTTGTTGGTATTGTATAGGGAGAGAGGTAAGGGTGACTTAATTGGGAAACACCCAGCAAGTGGAGATTGTTCGGATATATATAACAAATACATATATTTTTTCTAAACGTAACATTTCTTAACAGAAGACATAACGTATCATAATCATATCCTGAACATGAAGCATTGAAATTTCATCTAATTTCCACGATTTTACTAATATATGTCCCCTATATGTTAATACTCAAGTGACGAGGCCATACAATGATTATAATCTCATCATATAGAGGTCATATAACAGTTATAATCCTACCATATAGCGGTCATATCTTATAATAGCTTTCCAAATTTTTATTGAATTATATCAATGTTTGGAACATATAAAGCTTAGACAAGACATAAACGAATAAATCATGCTCAAACGAAATTGTTCAAAAATGGAACATAGAATATCATACGTGTATATACTTTTTTAATACATAAGCCCGATTACTTTGGTCTTTCTTGATTCCAAACGTGAATATGAGTTGCTAGATTGTTGTTCAAATATAGTATTTGGTTGCTACTAGAAATTTTACTCGAAAATGGACAGAATAATGCCACGAAATCTGCTGCTGGAAGCCTCGAATTTTGCAGTTTTTCTTCTTGAATTTTTGTGAGGTTTTCGGTGTTCTTTTATCTTGGTTTGATCTCTTACTTATAGTTTGGATCTTACTTATAGTTGCGAAGAGAGAAGTTGAGCGGATGCCTTAGTGAACGTTTTAAGGCTTTTAAGCAGCTTATTTAATGCTATAATGTAGCCATCAATTGGTGTTACAATATGAATACGGACATGGCTTAATTTTTGAGATTTGTCATTATAGGTTGTCATCAAGTCATTGAATGGGTTCAAACTTATGGATGTGCCCAAAATTTCGAGTTCTTGGGCTGTAGTATTTATAAATTTTTGTGGCCTCACACAACCTATTAATGAATATATAATTCAGTCTTCGGAAAATTAATCGACAAAATATACCATCCGAGCAGATCCTATATACGGTTTCTAGCTTATACATATCATCAACCACAATGCATCTGCTCCTATGTATGTCGATACCATACTGAACCTCGCCATCTGATGACCCTCGTGGAGTCGATAAATGAGTCAAAGTCTAGCACTAGTACGTAGATCATCTATGTTGTCTCGGATCAAAATACTAATGATATAAAACCTTAACTGCAGACTAATCTACTCGATAAATAATAACCAATTGGAAAGTCGGATGGAAGCTTGTCCAGTGACTCATCATATGATCACACATCTGTATGATTGAATATCTCTATGCACATACCAATGAAACGTGACCTATAACATCACATATATGTCTCGAAATAGAGTGACCAATGTATACCTTATTTTTTAATCAAAATTGGATAATCGTTTTTTTTTCCCGACGATATTAAGGTGTAAGACTTGTCATACAAAAGTACAAAACAAATGTTTTTTTTTTTGACTTTTACCCCATCATATATTGATATGAAGATTTCATTCCGTGGATTCATGAATGATTTCAACTTTGTCTAATTTTTGTCTACCTTTTCCTGAACTAATAATGTTGCAAATCATTAATGAATCAAGTCTTAAAAATATTTTTTTAGAAAAAAATCATAAAGAAACTAAATATTTGGAAAAAAAAAAATATTATCAGTATATAGGATACATATGATTTATGAGCTAAATTATTTATATATTATATTAAATAAACACCATGTGTATGTCGGCTAGTTTAAGTGTAAAGATAAAGTTAAATCATTGGGATACTTTTGCACGCGTGTGGAGATTTTGTGTGCTTACACGAATGAATCAGTTGGAATATGTGAAAAAGTCGTTTAAAGATGAAAAATTTGATTCTTTGATAGATTCGGATAAACATTAAATTATTCAGTCACAAACACAAAACGTGGCAGTGGAGGTGTCACAAGGGGTTTTGTGAAAAAGTTGATTCCTTTTGATAGATTCGTAAAAACATTAAAGTATATAGTCACAAATCACAACAAGTGGCAGTAGAGGTGTCACAAGGGGTTTTGTGTTACAAAGTGTGTAGTAGGTGGAGGGATGACAATGGGGTGGAGTTGGGTTTGTTATCTCCATCCTAGTCTTCGAATTACATCCCTACCCCTATACCTGTCACGATCTTCGTTTTTTCGGGTTCGGGTTCGGTTCCCATTTCAAAAATATTAATGGGGCAACACAGCGTGGGTACAGGGATTCCCCGCCCCGATCCCCGTTTCGAGTTTTCCCCGTGGGTCTCCAAATCCGTGGGAAAAATTGTCATCTTTAAGTAGGTGTTGGTGATTAAATTTATGGAAAATAACTTTTTTAATCAGCCAATATTGTTTATTTTGAATTTTAGTTTATTAACAGGTTAAATTTTGGTCATTGTACACTAACTATCAGTGTTCGGTTATTGTGGTTAAATTGCTGATGCGACGCTGAATATATTAACTTTTTCGACATCATAGCAGCATTCTTTTTAATGTTAGTAAATTTTTGGTTCAACTTAACAATTTTCAATGTAAGATCAATATTTTTTGTTTCAATATCACAATTTTCAATATAAAATCAATACTATAAAGATAATTTTCTTAACTAAACACATAAACTAAGCTTTACAATAATGACATTCTATTACAATTAACTATAAAAAATTGATTTTTTAGCATTTTTATTTGCAAAGTGATCAACCAATATTTCATAAATAGATTTTTATTAGAACTCATTGATGTTGCGGAATATCACGAACCAGAACCTTCTTGTGCATTCCAAAAACTTCTAAATAGGTGCTCTGTAGAGGTTCAAGCGCTTCTAAAACATTCTCCATATTTCATCAATTAAGAGTTTTCTGTGAAATCTTTTGTGCATAGAATAATCATTTAGAATAGTATAGAATGGAATTAACTAGAATAGTGTAGATCTTAGAACCTCCTAGAGAGTTGATATGTATCGCTTTCATTGTAGAAAGCTACTAGTATAAATAGGATTAATATAAATAGGGTGAAGCTCTTATTGTAAACTACCAAGTTTTCAAGCAATATAGCATTTTCTTTCAAAGTTTTCTAGAAGCATTTTTACTTAAGTCACTTGCACACAAGCACCAAAGGACTTTATCTATGCACCTTACAAGGGTAAACAGATAAAGTAAATGTCATAATTGTACAAAACCGTAAAATATTATTAAAATAAAGATCGTTTTGCATTAGAGGCCAATATAAACCCAAGCCACAAGTTGGCTCGTTGGACACCTACTCTAACAAATACAAAATACTAGGAAATTCAAATATCCAACCATATTTTTCCTACCAATTAATAGAATAAACATCCTTCCATGGTAGTTATTATGTATAGGACATATCAGTGGATTTTCACAGAAGCACCGCAGAAGGAAAAATTGGAAACACAGACCTGCTGACGGAGATAGAGGCCTGTCATAAATCATAGATTGTAAGGGGCTGCTGACTGATGATTTCAGTCGAGAGGGCGGACTTTTCATTGACAATTTTTAAAGAGGAATTTCGTTATACTGGAGATGGGGAGAGTAAATATTCAGGCTGTAATCTTTGTAGAAGTATCCCACATAAGGGACAACATGGTGAGAAAGATTTCTTGAAGGCTGAAGATTCGAAAAAAGATTTAAAATTGTAAGGGTATAAAGACATCGTGAAAAAAATTAGAGGTGCCAACTTTGAAGCTCTTCTTTGACAACACATGCAAAACCAGGAATGTTTAGCAGGGCGAAGTTGCATAGATACAGAACACCGGTGTAGCTTATGGGTTTGATCAACTCCATTGCCATTCTTCACTCTCGAACAAATGGCGTATTCTATTGATTCAAATGGCACAATTGCTGAACAAAAACTGCAATGTTCTTCATATTCAAAACTCTCTCTCCTGTTAATAAAGCAAGAATGGAACCAGCCTTCAGCTAATAGATTGAAAGAGTGGGAAAAATTTTAAATTCCGTAGACAAGAACATAGTACAAATGCCAAAATTGGATCCAAAATAAGATGTCAACCATTTCTGCAGAATATGCTCTACATAGTTTGGTGTCGACAGTTTGAAAGACACGAGGGCTACCACAATATCCCAAATGTTCAGAAGCCCACTGAAACTCCCACACAGACTCAGAGACCATAATATGTTTTTTTCCCACCAAATTAATTTTACCTCAGGGAAACTAGGAAATGATCCGAAATCAATATCAAAACATATATTGGAGGAAGTGTCCAATTGCTGCCCTCCAATCCAAAGGAACTCGATAGCAGCTTTCTGAGTTCTGTAAAATTACAATAACATTTATTGGTCAATCAAACATAGGTAATTGTTTGAACGGTTAGTTCTTATTGCTTCCATTCAGCTTTTGACTAAATCATCAAAATTTTCTTTTAAAGAAATGTGGGTGCTTGTTTGTTGCAAGCATCTATCCACATGGCAGTTGCTATTTCATAATTTGTTACCAGAAAATATAATTTTAAAAGTTCACCTTTCTTGGTACATGGGATTTAATAAATCAGAATCAAATCTTCGAGCCTGCAAATAACAGACACCAAACTTCTTAGAACTAGATTAAAGTACAGGGGTATCAATGACATCTACTCAGCATAAGGTAAAAGGTGACCAAGTGCAAGAAAAGGATCAAGAGATTCCATTGCTTAGACTCATTTCAGTCAACTAAGCTCCTTTTCCTAGGTATTATTATATGACTACTGTTCCGGAGAGATGAAATTTCGATCTTTCTATTTTCCTCTTTATTTTTATTTTCAGTAAATTTTCTTTATTTTTGTAAAGGGCAAGAAGCAAGATATTGACCAATCTCATCTGAAACATAATATGAGAGAAGTAAAAAATCAATTTTTGGATGGTATGTTATCTAAGAGTTTTCTCAAAATGCTATGAATAGAATTCAGTTTTTTCTTCAAATCTTGAATCGCTACATCGAGTGAGTTTATTATTTTGACTTAAAATTTGATAAGAGAGAAAAACTAGTACAATATTTAGGATAAGTTCATGGACATTCCAACTATAAGAGAATGGACAGATGGAATATGATACCACAACAATTGCCAAGCTCCCATGAGATACTGCCAGACCAAAGCAAGAATCATATACATATGGAACCTGCAGAGAAAATCTAGAGTCTATTGGAAACAAATATTCAAATTTAAAACATAAGTAAACATGAAAAATTAATGCATACATCCGGGGAGCTATTCAAACCAGGAGTATTTGAAGGAATGTGTATTCCCTTAGTGCTTTCCCCACTAAATTCCACGCCTTCATAGAGTTGTCCTATAATACATGAACTGATCAAATAATCTGGAGGGCTACCAAGCTTTTCAACCTCAAGGCTTTCTGCTTGAGGCATTACTTGATAACAAAAGCAATTAACATGGATTTTTTAATTTTTAATATCTGTTGAACTAACACTCCCTTAATACTAAAATTCATATTTATATCAATAAAACACTTCCTTCAATATTTATTACCTGGCTGCAGTTGTACAAGCAGAGTCCATCAAAAGCCCAAGCTAAACCAGTGATGTTAAGAAATGAAATTTCAGGAATTTTGGTGTATGATAAATTAGAAATCAACCGCGGTTGGAAATTATCAACCGCTGATTTTCAACCTGCCTATTCTTTAGATTTCAGCCGCTTCATTTAAGAGACTTACTTATTGCTTTCCAACATTCTCTGACCGGTTGAATGCATTCAAATTCTCGAAGTCAACGATCTCACATCAATTCCAAGGAAGATATGCATTTATATCTCTTTCCTAGAGAAGACGTTCAGAGACAGTTTTCATAACCTATTGCTGTTTGCACAGTCGCCCAAAGGAGTAAACCTCAAGTAAAGAGCTTCAAATTTATGATAAGCAAAAGGTAGTTTAAATGCGAGCATTTATTGCTCATAAATGAGAAAGTGACTCATCTGATTCAGAAGCTCAGGTTTACGATAACTGTAGTTTTTGACCGTTACATCGTTCGGCTATATCATCTGGGAGAAATGCAAGCTATCGACAAGCAAGCTACACAACTCTAACACTGTTTGAAAAAGTCTCTCAGCTTGCCTTCACAAAGATCTTTGAGCGCTTTCACAGTCTACATTTTCATTATCGCTCTTCTGCACGCAGCTCCACAGACATATATTTGATCATTTAAGGATCTTTTCGTGCTACCAAAAACAATCTACTGTTCTATCAATAACCTATGGTTATTTGATTGAAGTCTGGAAATCTGGTGAACTAAGGGTTCTTAAAAATCCAGAAGTGTAAAGTGATCACTAGGAGTTCCAAAACAGGCAATGGAATAAGTCCTGATTGGATTGGGCTGTTACAAACGATTTATAAAGTCAAAGTCTTTTAGTGGAATCCTTCCTACCAAAAGAAGAAGGGGTGACGTAGGAGTATTAAATCTCCGAACATCCATAAAAATACTGTGTCTCTTATCTTGTGCAAACTGTTATCTGTTATTCATATTCTTGTTGTTTAAACTGTTAATTTCTCAAGAAATATCTGTCAAAAGGAAGTGAACCATCTTCCGCACACTTTAGTGGTTCACCTCTTTCGACCGTTTGAGAAAGGAATTTTTCGAACCGCCTAAAAACGGTTGAAAATACATTTTACAAAAGAAAATGTGAAAGAGTTCATTCACCCCCCCCCCTCTTAACTCTTTCTCGATCCTAACAATTGGTATCAAAGCCAGGTTCTTCTCAAGCATTGATATTTCTTGAATAATATGGCATCTTTTAATAAAATCCCTATGTTCTCCAAAGAAGACTATGATGATTGGAAAATTCGCATGCAGGCACATCTAGCAGCACATGATGACGATATGTGGTTTGTAATTACTGATGGACCAATGAAGATAATGAAAGCAAACACAGCTGTTGGTGTAACTGAAGGTGCTCCTCAAATGATAGAGAAGCACAGATCTGAATGGACCGCTGAAGATAAAAAGAAAGCAAACTTAGACAACGTTGCAAAAGATATTCTCTATAAGACTCTGGATAAGAACATGTTCGCCAAAATCAAGACCTGCACCACTGCAAAAGAAATATGGGAAAAACTCACTCAATTGTGCGAAGGAAATGATCAGACCAAAGAGAACAAACTGACAGTGGCTATTCAAAAATTCGACAATGCAAAGATGAAGCCAGGAGAAACTCTTGCAGAATTTGATGAGCGATTCAGCAGCATTATCATCGAACTCACCTCACTTGGAAAAGAGTACTCCAACAGAGAAATTGCTTTAAAGGTCACGAGAGCTCTTCCCAGAGAATGGGATGTGAAAACTATAGCTATGCGAGAATCCAAAGATCTAAACAAACTGGAACTACGTGATCTATTTGCTGATCTCAAAGCATATGAATTTGAGCTAGGGATACGAACCGAAGAAGAGCCGTCCACAACCCAACAAACAAAGGCATTGGCAGCAGCTACAGTGACTCTTCCGGTCGAAGAGTCCACAAGTAAGAAATCGGCTGAGCAACTAAGCAATGAAGCCATGTCTCTGTTTGTTAAAAAATTTGGTAAATTTATGCGCAAAAATCAATCTCAAATGAATAAACCTTATTTTAAAAAGGACCATACTGAGGATGGTCAAGGGTGTTTTAACTGTGGAAAGAAGGGACATTTTATTGCAGAATGCAATAAGCCAAAGAACGATGAAAAGAAACCGGAGAATAGAAGACGATTCAAAAACGACAAGAAATTCATCAAGAAAAGGAATCAGAAAGTTTTGGTTGCAGAAGAAGACAAAGGCAAATGGGCTGAAACAGAGTCAGAAAAGTCTTCTTCTGAAGAATCTTCGAGTGAAAGTGAAGACGAAAGAGTCGAATGTCTTATGGCCAAGGAAGATCAAGAAGCTACTGATGAAATGGTATTTGATTTTAATTCTGAAGAATTTACACGAGAAGATCTTGTTACAGCACTTAACGACATGGTAAATGAGTTCAAAGGACTATATATGAAACTCAATGAAGCTGATGCAGAAAAGAAAGACTTGAAAAACAAACTAACTCTCTCCAGCTGTTCGCAGCACAAAGAGGTTGAAAGTTTGAAAGTCAAGCTAAGTCTGATAGCAGCTGAGAATGATGATTTACGAAGATTGTTCCATGCTACATTAAAAGAAAACAAACGGTTATTAAGTACCATCAACATGTGGAACAAGTCCTCTGCTTCTCTTGATAAGATACATGAAATGCAGAAACCAGCCGGAGATAGAACTGGGCTAGGTTACGGCATAAATGATTGTAATACCTCAGAAGCTTCAACTCAACCGTTGCTAGAAAAAGACAGTTTAAGATCAATTAAATTTGTCAGATCTAGCTCGGTATATGAACATAATGAGCCTATAGTTCAAGGCATTCAAAATATAAATCTTGAGAATAATGGGAGGCGATGTGGTTTGGGTTATGTTCAGAGTGATAAATCCAAACAATATTGGCGCAAACCCAGGCCAAATCCAACCGGATACGAAGGGTCAACCAGATATCACTCAAGAATCAGACCTAACAATTCCTACAATTGCCGACCAGTTCAAAAGAGGTATAGATTGAATGATGATAATCATAGGCCCAAACAACATATACTATATTCATCACCAGAGTATGCTTTCTATCATGATTACCCTGGAACACATCACAAAAAATCCGCAAGGATAATTCAAGTGTGGATTCCTAAGGGTCTAATTAACCTTGGACCCAAATAAAATAGGGTACCAATCTTTCATTGTCAGGAACTAAAGAAGAAAAACATAGAAAAGTCATCATGGTTCTTAGACAGTGGATGCTCAAGACATATGACAGGAAATAAAGATCTATTATCAGAAGTTGTAGATCTCAAAGGACCAACAATCACCTTCGGTGACAACTCTAAAGGTAAAGCTATGGGTAAGGGTAAGATTACTCATGGCAAAATCATCATCAAAGATGTTCTCTTATTAGAAAACTTATGCTACAATCTGATCAGTATAAGTCAACTTTGTGACAATGGGTACACGGTTGAATTTCATAAAGAAAAATGTATGGTGAAAACTAATGCAGGTTATACTGTGTTGACTGGTTATCGAAGTCAAAATACCTATAGAGTAGAATGGAATGATCAAAATTTAAATGCATCTACCTGTTTCGTTGCTTTAAATGGAAATAAAAATTGGCTATGGCATAAAAGACTAAATCATCTAAATTTCAAATCCATTGCTACCATTAGTAAGCTTAAGCTAGTATCTGGACTGCCTAATGTTGATTTTGCCAAAGATAAAGTATGCAATGCTTGTCAGCTTGGAAAACAGGTTTGATCAACTTTCAAAAGCAAAGGAAGAAACTCTTCAACTAGATGTCTAGACCTTCTTCACATGGATCTATTTGGACCAATCCCGGTAATGAGCTTAGGGGGAAAGAAATACACTCTGGTCGTCATTGATGACTATTCTAGGTTTACATGGGTACTATTTCTTGGATCCAAAGATCAAACTGCTGATCATCTAATCAAGCTGCTCAAGAGACTTCACAATGAGAAAAGGGAAAACATCAATAGAATCAGAAGTGATAGAGGAACTGAATTTCTAAACAAATATCTACCATCCTATCTTGAAGATCATGGGATTAAACACGAGCTATCAGCTGCAAGATCGCCTCAACAAAATGGAGTAGCAGAAAGAAGAAACCGCACACTGAAAGAAGCAGCTAGAACCATGCTGGCTGAATCCGGTATCTCGCAAAAATTTTGGGCTGAAGCCATTAACACAGCTTGTTTTACTCAGAATCGATCTATGATTAATAAAAATCATGAAAAGACTCCATATGAAATATGGACCGACAAAGTGCCAGAAGTGGGGTATTTTCGCATCTTTGGCTGTAAGTGCTTTATTCACATAAATGGCAATATAAATCTCACTGCATTTGATGTAAAGGCTGAAAACGGCATCTTTCTGGGATACTCAGCAGTAAGTAAAGCATATAGAGTATATAATCAAAAATCTCTCACTGTCGAAGAATCCATACATGTTGTATTCGATGAATCATCCATATGTCATGACAATAGCAATAGCAACATGCATGATCTGATAAATAATTTTGAAGCTGCTAACCTTGAAGCTAGCAATGATGATGATGAAATAGACATACGAAGAACAGGTGAAACAATTTCTAAAGAAAATCCAACCGGTCAAGAAAATTGTCAACAAACAAATGATCCAGAGAACAACTATCAACCGCAGAATACACCACTGGCAGGAGAGGCAACAGAACAAGAAAATGACATCATTCAACCAACCGAGGAAAATCAATATGGACCATGTCTCCGGTGGAAAAAGGATCACCCACTCGAGCTGGTCATTGGTAACCCTACTGCTCCTCTTAGAACTAGAAATCAAATGATAAGTGAATTTTTGCAGGCTGCTTTCGTTTCTCAAATTGAACCCAAGAAAATTGATGATGCTCTTCTAGATACAAACTGGATAGAGGCCATGCAAGAAGAACTTAATCAGTTTGAAAGAAACAGAGTATGGCACTTAGTATCTCGACCTAATGATGCTAATATAATTGGAACTAGATGGGTTTATAGAAACAAAATGAATGAAAGTGGTTTAATCATAAGAAATAAGGCTCGTCTAGTGGCTCAAGGATATAGACAGGAGGAAGGAATAGACTTTGATGAATCTTTTGCCCCGGTTGCTAGATTAGAAGCCATTAGAATATTTCTAGCGTTTGCAGCTTTTAAAAACTTCAAAGTATATCAAATGAATGTTAAATCTGCCTTTCTGAATGGTATGTTAAATGAGGAAGTTTATGTAGAACAACCACCCAGTTTTGTTAACCACATATTTCCTGATTATGTTTACAAATTAGATAAAGCTTTATACGGACTGAAACAAGCCCCAAGAGCTTGGTATGATACACTAACCAAATTTCTGCTCGATCATGGATTTTCTATTGGTACAATCGATAAAACCTTATTTACATTCTCCAAAAATGATCATTTACTGTTTGTTCAAACATATGTAGATGATATTATTTTTGGATCAACGAATACTAAGCTGTGTGAAAGATTTTCAAAGATAATGCATGAACAATTTGAAATGAGTATGATGGGCGAATTAAACTATTTTTTAGGACGGCAAGTCAAGCAGTCTGAAAATGGTATCTTCATTAATCAAGCCAAATATACTCGAGATATGTTAAAGAAATTCGGAATGGAAAATTGCTCTCCGGCCAGCACTCCAATGAGTTCATCAATCAAATTGGATAAAGACGAAGGGGGAATTTCGGTGGATACAAAAATGTATAGAGGACTAATTGGGTCTCTACTATATCTAACCGCAAGTCGACCGGACATTATGTTTGCTGTATGCCTATGTGCACGGTTTCAAGCTAATCCTATGCAATCTCATTTTATTGCCTCTAAACGCATACTCAAATATTTGAAAGGAACCGCAAATGTGGGTCTTTGGTATCCCAAAGATTCAAGCTTTAACCTTGTAGGTTACTCAGATGCAGATTATGCAGGATGTAAAATTGATCGAAAAAGCACAAGCGGTTCATTCCAATTTGTAGGAGAAAGACTTATTTCATGGGCCAGCAAGAAGCAAACATCTATCGCTACATCAACCGCTGAAGCAGAATATTTAGCAGCTGGAAGTTGTTGTGCTCAAATGTTATGGATTCAGCAACAGTTAAAAGACTATGGAATTCAAGCGGCTGAATCTCCTATATTTTGCGACAACACAAGTGCAATAGCTATAACATACAACCCTGTAATGCACTCTCGGACAAAACATATCGATATCCGACACCACTTCATTCGAGAGCATGTGATGAAGAAAGATATCCGGCTTGAATATGTTCATACTGATCAACAAACGGCTGATATTTTTACTAAACCATTACCCGAGGCTAAGTTCTCCCATTTTCGCAATATTCTTGGTTTGACTGACTTATCATGATGTGTTTATTTATTGTGAATGTTCAGGTTAAGTTTGCAGAAAACAAAAAGAACAAGACAAACATCTGGAAGCAAAATAAAATAATATTTCATTAGAAAGGAAAGTTTAGTACATCATCAGAGGCGGAGGCGAACACTCCTAATCTCTTTATCTACGTACAACCTCCAAAGGGCTAACCATCCAGCCAACCCTCCTACGGCAATACGTGAGAACTCCTCTGAGATGACCACTTTCTTCAGAGCTCTCTTCTCCTTAAGCAGCATGAGAAGATAAACACCGTCATCAGAAAAGACTCCAGCGTTATCAGCAACGCGAAGCCGTCGCCGATATCTTCTCAATGCCGCCTTATTTCTGGAAGAGAGAGCTTCTCCGCTCTCAAGGATGGCCTGTAATGTTTGAACTTTTTCCCAAATGGCCAGAGGCTTTTCATGCACTCTGTCCATAATAGTCTTCTTTCGTGAAGCCATGACATCCCTCATGAACTCCTCCGCCAAATCTGGACTGCTATCTCTATCCATTTTTGTTTTTACTTGAAAGTATAATGTTAACATCTTTGCTGATACTTATAGATGAAGATCAAGCGTCAAGGGCTTATGTTATCATGACTCTGGTGGGAAATGTGAAGAGTTTTATCATATGCAACCGACGGTTTTCTCCCATTCATGCACGTGTTTAGGGGGAACATGGTTAAGAATGATTATCATTGTCTGTAACCGGTTCCACCTAATAATATTAATGATCCGGTTCATATTATGTGGACATAATTAATCCACGTCATTTTCGTAAACCACACTCTAGACTGTTTTCGACTGCCCCTATATGAAGTGACGGTTATTCCCTTGAAATTTGAAAAACACTCATTTTGCCGACGTCCAAAAATTTAAAATATTTTTGAAAATTCTCTACCAACAGTCCTCCATGTGGACATGTTAGTACATCCTTGAACCGGACATACATATCATTACTCACTTCATTGTTCTTCTTGCCACTTCACTGCAGCTTACAATACAGGAACCAATTTACAGAATCCTCTCAAGAATCCTCAAATGGCTGCATCCATTTCACAGAATACAGTGGCTATCAACTTTCCATCTGTCTCCTCTATGCTCAACAAACCAATGAAAGCTATGTTCCGTACCATTGAAGAATCTGGGCTTCGAACTTTTCTGGGCTGTCGATACTCATACTCTGAAATATTGCTGAAAGAGTTCTTTGAAACTGCTCACATGAAGAATGGAGAAATTCTCTGCTCTGTTCAGGACAAACATTTTACTTTCACCCAGAAGGTGTTTGCTGATTTGTTTAAGTTACCTACGGCAGGTGTCACTGACTTCTCTACACTACCAGATGGTAATATTGATATTTGGCGTCAAGCTTTCTCACTCACTGCCTCTCCTATCTCTCATCCAACTTGCCAAAAGCGAGATCTAAAGATTGAATATCGACTGTTGGCTGATATTGTGGCTAAAGGAATTCTTGCTAAAGCTGGTGCTTATGATAAAATTACTCTGGAAAAATTTCTTGTTATGGCAACCATCTCCTCTCAACTAGGAGTCAACTGGTCTGATATCCTCTTCAACATTCTGGTGGCCATGGTAAAGAAAGACAACCAATCTCAAGGATTTGCAGTTCAAATTTGCCACATCCTAATTTCTGCCGGTGCTCAACCAGTTGAGATGATTGAAGTTGGTAAAACCAAGCTGTTCACATGGGTATCGGTTGACAAATTTATTTCGAAAAACAAACCGACAGATGAAGAATTCGTCCAAGTCAAAACAGAAACTGGGGTTGAATTTGTGAAACAAAAGAAAGCAATTGCCTCCACTCCCAAGGAAACAAAAAGAAAGCTGGTTCTGAAATCCAGTTCTGATGAAGAAACTAAGGATGACATTCCGGTTTCACAGGTGTTCAAAAAGAAACGAACCGCTCCTGCCAAAGCAACGAAGATTAAGCTGATCAAGCATATCTCTGCACCACTTATTCCTGCACCTATCCCATCAGCCTCGATTTCAAAGTTGAAAGGCATTTAGATTACAGAAAAGGATATCCAATCATCTTACTCAGGAGTTCCGATCATTCTGTCATCAGACAAAGGCAAACAGGTTATGAGTACCAATCCTCCGCAAAACCATGCAGTTCATACGGCCATCGTTCTCACAAGTCAGCGTGTTTGTGAAGCTGTTGAGTCCAAAATCAAGAAGTTTGATAAATGGGTAAAATATTGCACTGCTGTCTCTTTTGATTCACTCATCGAAACAGGGAAAATAAAGACTGCTGCAAAGCTTGAACGGTCCATTTTGGAATGGGCAGAAACAACAGACATTCCAACCGCTCTTCAAAGACGTGATTTCATAGAAATTCAAATGAAAGAGAGCACTCTTCGAATCATCATCCAGTTAAAGAGGAAAAATTTTGATCCATCTAGTCCTACAGCTCAAGATGACCCTGCAGTCATATCTCAACTTGAAATGGATGCTCTGTCTCTTGCTGCATCAGTCGCTCTTATGCGAAATACGCTCCATCTTCCGGCTAGTGCAAATCAGAATCAATTTGACTCTTTGATGGATATTCATGATGACTTCAGTACAGAACCAGTTCCACTAATTGCCTCTCAGAAGGCTTCTTCGTCACAACCTTGCACTAGTTCCAAACTCACTTCACCAGGCATTCCGACAACAGCTCAGCCGGAGCCAAATCTCATTCAGAACTCCCCACGGTCAGAACAACAGCCAGCCTCTCTCACCTGTCAAGATGTGTTACCTAATACACATGTTATAACTGCATCACCCAAGGCCATTGTTGAAACAAATCCACCAACTCATGAAGACACGGTTCCTACACCATCTGATGTCCCAGTTGCTTTGTCACCACATTCTGATACTGGCATCATTGCCTCCCTGCCCTCTGTTGAAACCATCAAAGCTTCAGTTCTTTCAGTCGATGAAGCAGAACGATTTCTATCTGACTTTGATGCTGCTCAACCATATCAGGACTCTATTGTATCTTCTCTAGATTGTGACACCTCGACCCAATTTAAAAAAAAATACAGCGGAATTTAAAATTTTCTTTCACATGGAAGGAGTTTCAAAATACATTTCTTTAAATATTTTACAAAATAACAATACATGATCATTAAAATGATAAAGCAAAATACAAAACATCATTGCTATGATCATGTCCAAAATCTTCCTTCCAACGGTGCATGCATATGACTCCGGTCTCCAAATCAACGTCCCGGGCCTCCACTCATATCTGCATCACATGAATAACTGAAATGAGAATAAATCTCAGCAAGTGGAACTCTTACATAGCAATGAACAATAAACTCTGTAAAACATAGCTTTGAAATCATAAATACCATCAACTCTGAACTGTAAACTCTGAACATGAATATCATAGCAATATCATAAAAATGAGATGGTATTTCTCTTTACTCTGGTTGGATTGATATCAATAGCAACTCTGCTCTGGGGTGCTCGTATCCCAAATCGATATAAACCGATAACTCTGAGGGATATAAGCCTATGGTCGTTGATCAACTAATTGCATGCAATCTCTGACTATGTATCTATCAATCCATAAATCAATTTGAATTCTCTCTTTGGCATTTAAACAAACACTTTGTAAACTCTTTTCTCTTGTATTCCCTTTTCAATAATTGAGACATAAAATGCCTCCAATATATATAACAAGTGTATCAATACATAAACATGAATCAAATGAAGGGAATAACACATTAAAACCATTGGAATACCATACATATATTATCATGTGAGCACAAGAATGAAATTCCACTTACAACCAACAAGAACACCTTCAACTAATCTCTTGGTTGAACTCCTACAACAATAAACCATAAGTTGCACCATCAATAACCCAATAATCCAACAATCAAACCATTTAATCCAAAATACCAACAAAATCAACAAACCCAACAATTCTCCCAACACCAAACCAAGAATAAACTAAACCAAAATGCTTACCTTAGCTCCTTGATCCCAAAATAACCTTGTTCTCTCAACAATAATCCACCAAGATACAAGAATCAAAGGAAGTAAATGAATAAATGAGGAAACCCTAGCCTCCCCAAGAGCTAAAAATCGAGAATGAGGGGAAGAAATGAGGGAAATAAGACCAACTCTTCCATTTATATCACTTAAAACCAAAAACACGCTTTTGGTACTGTGCCTGGCGCTCGGGCGGTCGAAAATTACCGCTCGGGCGCCAACGTTACTGCCTGAAGACCAAATTCCAGAAGTGGTGGCGCTCGGGCGGCCAAACATTACCGCTCGGGCGCCACTCTGCGCACTGCCCCGCTAAAGATCGCTTCAGAAACCCCTCTTCCCGTCCGAATTAGAAAAAGTGGTAAACTACAAAGTTGTAGCCCTATGTCTTATCTTCAATCCCTCAAAATTTCAGAGCATTTGGAGCTCTGAGTAAAAAGTTATGCCCATTCTCCCAACATGTGTCACTGGAGGAACGTCGAAACACACGACACACTTCGGGGCACTTTTGGCTTACCTTCCACAATGATTTGAACAAAACTCAAAATAAGAAAGTTATAGCCTTAAGTCTTAGCTATCCACTCCAATTGGCCTCACCTCATTTGGATCAATATTCCATTTATCATGAATTTAATCGTAACGACGCTACGACAACACTACACATCATCTATACCCAACCATACTAAAAATCATAAATCTAAACTCTTAACATCCAAACTATACTTAAACTTCACCAAATAATCAATAAACATACGAAATCTTAAACCGTACCGTACACCAGGCTTGGCTATTACAATCTCCCCTCCTTAGAGGAATTTCGTCCCCGAAATTGACGTCACTACGCAAACAACTCAGGATACTACCCTCTTATCTCAATCTATGGTTCCCACATAGCCTCTTCTATCAAATGATTCCTCGAAAGAACTGTAACAATGCCAAACTCTGCGTCAAGTCCAATGGCTCTGGATAATCAATAGCACCAACTATGATCATATCCTCTATACTCTGAATGACTCTCTCTGATTGACCGTCGCTCTGAAGGTAATAAGCTGCACTTAACGCTAACCGCGAACCCATAGTTCTATGCAAACTCTTCCAAAACTCTGAAGGAACACAAATACAACCTCTAAAGATCACCAAACCATCACCATACACTCTAAACTCTAAGGTACCTCTCTCCTCTGCTCTAGCTATCATCTCTATCAACTAAACCTCGTCAGTCTGCTCTCTACTGATCCTGTCCGTCAATGTATCCCTAATAACTAACGCTGATAAACGAGCAATGGTTCCAGGGACCACCAAAGCAATCACAAACTCCCCATCTCTGTCCGGAGGCAAACCCGGCACATCAAGCTCAAACACATCAACAAACTCTATCACCACATCAATATCACCAATATTCAACTTAACCATACTATCCACATCAACAATAGAAGCCAAAAACCCATCACAACCTCTAAACAGCAATCTCTCAACCTCAAAACAAGAAATAAAAGGAAGGACCAGCGAAGTACCTGTACCGGCTCCCTGAGGACAATCTCTGGCAACGTGGCCTACCGTGCCACAACGATAACAAGTATGAGTGCCATACCTGCACTCTCCCCAATGATGACGACCACACTTAGGACACAAAGGCTTCTCTGAATCAGATGGGACTGTCGGTGGTCTAGGACTCAGATCCATCTTGTCTCTCCCTTTGAATCGATCTCCACCTTGCTGACTCGAACTCTGACTCCTCTGAACACTAGCCTGATGTCTCGCTCGCCTCTCCTGGGCAATGTCCTTCTCATCCTGCTCAGCCAACAAAGCCTTGGACACAATCTCCTTGAAAGTCACAGCCTTGGACATATTGATATCTCGTCTGATCTCTGCTCTAAGGCCTCGAATGAAATGAGCGCCTTTATCCTTATCGTTAGAAGCAACGTATGGAGCAAACAAGCAACCCTCCTCGAACTTCAGGATATACTCACCAACATCCATGCTCCCCTGCCTAAGTTCCAAGAACTCCGTCACCTTCCTCGCTCTAAGGGCATCGGGGAAATACTTGTCATAGAACAACTCTGTAAACTCTGACCACTTCAAGGTAGAAACATTCACACCAACCTTAGTGGCATTCCACCAGATACGTGCAGCCTTTACCAACATGAATACGGCACAGCTGATTCTGTCTTTATCCTCATACTGGAGATGGTCGAAGATTGCTTCAAGCGCCTTGACCCACTCAACAGCCACTAACGGATCAGTGCTACCTGCGAATTCCGGTGGATCCATTCTCTTAAAAGCAGAAAAGACGGCATCAGTGCCAACTGCCTGAGCTACTTGGCCTCTCACTTGGCCTCTACCCTGTCCTGCTCCTTGCAATCGGAGCAACTGCTGGATCTGCTCACTATGGACCTTAGCCTGCTCTCTCAGTAACTTGCCGAACTCGTCGACAACTCTCGAGGAAGAACTATCCTCACCCTCTACTGCTTTCCTCTTAGGTGGCATCCTCTACTCTACAATAGCTCACAAGATACAAATAATTATATAACAATGGATAGATGCAAGAAAACATACCCGGACAGTTGAAAGTAGACGAAGTCATATGCATTGGTCCGAAGAACGGGGCTCTGATACCACTAAATGTGACACCTCGACCCAATTTAAAAAAAAATACAGCGGAATTTAAAATTTTCTTTCACATGGAAGGAGTTTCAAAATACATTTCTTTAAATATTTTACAAAATAACAATACATGATCATTAAAATGATAAAGCAAAATACAAAACATCATTGCTATGATCATGTCCAAAATCTTCCTTCCAACGGTGCATGCATATGACTCCGGTCTCCAAATCAACGTCCCGGGCCTCCACTCATATCTGCATCACATGAATAACTGAAATGAGAATAAATCTCAGCAAGTGGAACTCTTACATAGCAATGAACAATAAACTCTGTAAAACATAGCTTTGAAATCATAAATACCATCAACTCTGAACTGTAAACTCTGAACATGAATATCATAGCAATATCATAAAAATGAGATGGTATTTCTCTTTACTCTGGTTGGATTGATATCAATAGCAACTCTGCTCTGGGGTGCTCGTATCCCAAATCGATATAAACCGATAACTCTGAGGGATATAAGCCTATGGTCGTTGATCAACTAATTGCATGCAATCTCTGACTATGTATCTATCAATCCATAAATCAATTTGAATTCTCTCTTTGGCATTTAAACAAACACTTTGTAAACTCTTTTCTCTTGTATTCCCTTTTCAATAATTGAGACATAAAATGCCTCCAATATATATAACAAGTGTATCAATACATAAACATGAATCAAATGAAGGGAATAACACATTAAAACCATTGGAATACCATACATATATTATCATGTGAGCACAAGAATGAAATTCCACTTACAACCAACAAGAACACCTTCAACTAATCTCTTGGTTGAACTCCTACAACAATAAACCATAAGTTGCACCATCAATAACCCAATAATCCAACAATCAAACCATTTAATCCAAAATACCAACAAAATCAACAAACCCAACAATTCTCCCAACACCAAACCAAGAATAAACTAAACCAAAATGCTTACCTTAGCTCCTTGATCCCAAAATAACCTTGTTCTCTCAACAATAATCCACCAAGATACAAGAATCAAAGGAAGTAAATGAATAAATGAGGAAACCCTAGCCTCCCCAAGAGCTAAAAATCGAGAATGAGGGGAAGAAATGAGGGAAATAAGACCAACTCTTCCATTTATATCACTTAAAACCAAAAACACGCTTTTGGTACTGTGCCTGGCGCTCGGGCGGTCGAAAATTACCGCTCGGGCGCCAACGTTACTGCCTGAAGACCAAATTCCAGAAGTGGTGGCGCTCGGGCGGCCAAACATTACCGCTCGGGCGCCACTCTGCGCACTGCCCCGCTAAAGATCGCTTCAGAAACCCCTCTTCCCGTCCGAATTAGAAAAAGTGGTAAACTACAAAGTTGTAGCCCTATGTCTTATCTTCAATCCCTCAAAATTTCAGAGCATTTGGAGCTCTGAGTAAAAAGTTATGCCCATTCTCCCAACATGTGTCACTGGAGGAACGTCGAAACACACGACACACTTCGGGGCACTTTTGGCTTACCTTCCACAATGATTTGAACAAAACTCAAAATAAGAAAGTTATAGCCTTAAGTCTTAGCTATCCACTCCAATTGGCCTCACCTCATTTGGATCAATATTCCATTTATCATGAATTTAATCGTAACGACGCTACGACAACACTACACATCATCTATACCCAACCATACTAAAAATCATAAATCTAAACTCTTAACATCCAAACTATACTTAAACTTCACCAAATAATCAATAAACATACGAAATCTTAAACCGTACCGTACACCAGGCTTGGCTATTACAATCTCCCCTCCTTAGAGGAATTTCGTCCCCGAAATTGACGTCACTACGCAAACAACTCAGGATACTACCCTCTTATCTCAATCTATGGTTCCCACATAGCCTCTTCTATCAAATGATTCCTCGAAAGAACTGTAACAATGCCAAACTCTGCGTCAAGTCCAATGGCTCTGGATAATCAATAGCACCAACTATGATCATATCCTCTATACTCTGAATGACTCTCTCTGATTGACCGTCGCTCTGAAGGTAATAAGCTGCACTTAACGCTAACCGCGAACCCATAGTTCTATGCAAACTCTTCCAAAACTCTGAAGGAACACAAATACAACCTCTAAAGATCACCAAACCATCACCATACACTCTAAACTCTAAGGTACCTCTCTCCTCTGCTCTAGCTATCATCTCTATCAACTAAACCTCGTCAGTCTGCTCTCTACTGATCCTGTCCGTCAATGTATCCCTAATAACTAACGCTGATAAACGAGCAATGGTTCCAGGGACCACCAAAGCAATCACAAACTCCCCATCTCTGTCCGGAGGCAAACCCGGCACATCAAGCTCAAACACATCAACAAACTCTATCACCACATCAATATCACCAATATTCAACTTAACCATACTATCCACATCAACAATAGAAGCCAAAAACCCATCACAACCTCTAAACAGCAATCTCTCAACCTCAAAACAAGAAATAAAAGGAAGGACCAGCGAAGTACCTGTACCGGCTCCCTGAGGACAATCTCTGGCAACGTGGCCTACCGTGCCACAACGATAACAAGTATGAGTGCCATACCTGCACTCTCCCCAATGATGACGACCACACTTAGGACACAAAGGCTTCTCTGAATCAGATGGGACTGTCGGTGGTCTAGGACTCAGATCCATCTTGTCTCTCCCTTTGAATCGATCTCAACCTTGCTGACTCGAACTCTGACTCCTCTGAACACTAGCCTGATGTCTCGCTCGCCTCTCCTGGGCAATGTCCTTCTCATCCTGCTCGGCCAACAAAGCCTTGGACACAATCTCCTTGAAAGTCACAGCCTTGGACATATTGATATCTCGTCTGATCTCTGCTCTAAGGCCTCGAATGAAATGAGCGCCTTTATCCTTATCGTTAGAAGCAACGTATGGAGCAAACAAGCAACCCTCCTCGAACTTCAGGATATACTCACCAACATCCATGCTCCCCTGCCTAAGTTCCAAGAACTCCGTCACCTTCCTCGCTCTAAGGGCATCGGGGAAATACTTGTCATAGAACAACTCTGTAAACTCTGACCACTTCAAGGTAGAAACATTCACACCAACCTTAGTGGCATTCCACCAGATACGTGCAGCCTTTACCAACATGAATACGGCACAGCTGATTCTGTCTTTATCCTCATACTGGAGATGGTCGAAGATTGCTTCAAGCGCCTTGACCCACTCAACAGCCACTAACGGATCAGTGCTACCTGCGAATTCCGGTGGATCCATTCTCTTAAAAGCTGAAAAGACGGCATCAGTGCCAACTGCCTGAGCTACTTGGCCTCTCACTTGGCCTCTACCCTGTCCTGCTCCTTGCAATCGGAGCAACTGCTGGATCTGCTCACTATGGACCTTAGCCTGCTCTCTCAGTAACTTGCCGAACTAGTCGACAACTCTCGAGGAAGAACTATCCTCACCCTCTACTGCTTTCCTCTTAGGTGGCATCCTCTACTCTACAATAGCTCACAAGATACAAATAATTATATAACAATGGATAGATGCAAGAAAACATACCCGGACAGTTGAAAGTAGACGAAGTCATATGCATTGGTCCGAAGAACGGGGCTCTGATACCACTAAATGTGACACCTCGACCCAATTTAAAAAAAAATACAGCGGAATTTAAAATTTTCTTTCACATGGAAGGAGTTTCAAAATACATTTCTTTAAATATTTTACAAAATAACAATACATGATCATTAAAATGATAAAGCAAAATACAAAACATCATTGCTATGATCATGTCCAAAATCTTCCTTCCAACGGTGCATGCATATGACTCCGGTCTCCAAATCAACGTCCCGGGCCTCCACTCATATCTGCATCACATGAATAACTGAAATGAGAATAAATCTCAGCAAGTGGAACTCTTACATAGCAATGAACAATAAACTCTGTAAAACATAGCTTTGAAATCATAAATACCATCAACTCTGAACTGTAAACTCTGAACATGAATATCATAGCAATATCATAAAAATGAGATGGTATTTCTCTTTACTCTGGTTGGATTGATATCAATAGCAACTCTGCTCTGGGGTGCTCGTATCCCAAATCGATATAAACCGATAACTCTGAGGGATATAAGCCTATGGTCGTTGATCAACTAATTGCATGCAATCTCTGACTATGTATCTATCAATCCATAAATCAATTTGAATTCTCTCTTTGGCATTTAAACAAACACTTTGTAAACTCTTTTCTCTTGTATTCCCTTTTCAATAATTGAGACATAAAATGCCTCCAATATATATAACAAGTGTATCAATACATAAACATGAATCAAATGAAGGGAATAACACATTAAAACCATTGGAATACCATACATATATTATCATGTGAGCACAAGAATGAAATTCCACTTACAACCAACAAGAACACCTTCAACTAATCTCTTGGTTGAACTCCTACAACAATAAACCATAAGTTGCACCATCAATAACCCAATAATCCAACAATCAAACCATTTAATCCAAAATACCAACAAAATCAACAAACCCAACAATTCTCCCAACACCAAACCAAGAATAAACTAAACCAAAATGCTTACCTTAGCTCCTTGATCCCAAAATAACCTTGTTCTCTCAACAATAATCCACCAAGATACAAGAATCAAAGGAAGTAAATGAATAAATGAGGAAACACTAGCCTCCCCAAGAGCTAAAAATCGAGAATGAGGGGAAGAAATGAGGGAAATAAGACCAACTCTTCCATTTATAACACTTAAAACCAAAAACACGCTTTTGGTACTGTGCCTGGCGCTCGGGCGGTCGAAAATTACCGCTCGGGCGCCAACGTTACTGCCTGAAGACCAAATTCCAGAAGTGGTGGCGCTCGGGCGGCCAAACATTACCGCTCGGGCGCCACTCTGCGCACTGCCCCGCTAAAGATCGCTTCAGAAACCCCTCTTCCCGTCCGAATTAGAAAAAGTGGTAAACTACAAAGTTGTAGCCCTATGTCTTATCTTCAATCCCTCAAAATTTCAGAGCATTTGGAGCTCTGAGTAAAAAGTTATGCCCATTCTCCCAACATGTGTCACTGGAGGAACGTCGAAACACACGACACACTTCGGGGCACTTTTGGCTTACCTTCCACAATGATTTGAACAAAACTCAAAATAAGAAAGTTATAGCCTTAAGTCTTAGCTATCCACTCCAATTGGCCTCACCTCATTTGGATCAATATTCCATTTATCATGAATTTAATCGTAACGACGCTACGACAACACTACACATCATCTATACCCAACCATACTAAAAATCATAAATCTAAACTCTTAACATCCAAACTATACTTAAACTTCACCAAATAATCAATAAACATACGAAATCTTAAACCGTACCGTACACCAGGCTTGGCTATTACATAGATCCTCTCCCGGTTGTTGCTCCAATGGAACTTCAAAAGCAGCCCTCAGCTTTTTCGACAGACATTAAGAAAGCAGAGATAAACATCTCCTCAAAACCTTCCTCTGCAAATGATCAAATTGACAAACCCGAGGAATCCAAGCCCATTGGGTCAGCATCTTTTATATCAACTGACGACATTGATAAATTCATTGAGAGTATTGCGGATGACCACCTTGACATTGACCCCTCGCCTTCATCTGCCAAAGCCACATCATCTAAATTAATTGCTTTCAAGGGAAAACTTCTTGCTGATCCCAAAGCACCTGAAGTCCAAGAAATGTTCGCCCCTGAAGAAGAAGAAGAAGTTGTCGAAGCAAACTTCCATCAGGATCTGCTAAGCCGACTTGGCAATATGGATCAGTCTATCCTCGCTCTAAACCGCAAACATTTTGATCTCAAAGAGGATCTGCAGACTATCAAGAGCAGTATAGCTAAGGATTTTGCTGCCATCACTTCAAAGGTTTCCAACATTCAGTCGACAAATGTCAATATGTGCCTTGGTCTTTCATCTCAAATCACTCGTATTGAACAAAGAATGGATGCCTAAGGAGCTCAACTTACAGAAATTATGGACTTTCTAGTAAATGGTGATGTCAAAAAGAGGGAAAGAGAGCAAGAAAAGCTTATTCAAAAGGAATTGGCCGCTCTAAAGAAAAAGGAAGCCAAAGGATCAGAATCAAAGAAATAGCAATATTGTCTCTGATTTGGCTAACAGAATTTCGGCTCAGTTTTATCATCACCAAAAAGGGGGAAATTGTTAAGAAATGAAATTTCAGGAATTTTGGTGTATGATAAATTAGAAATCAACCGCGGTTGGAAATTCTCAACCGCTGATTTTCAACCGCCTATTCTTTAGATTTCAGCCGCTTCATTTAAGAGACTTACATATTGTTTTCCAACATTCTCTGACCGGTTGAATGCATTCAAATTCTCGAAGTCAACGATCTCACATCAATTCCAAGGAAGATATGCATTTATATCTCTTTCCTAGAGAAGACGTTCAGAGACAGTTTTCATAACCTATTGCTGTTTGCACAGTCGCCCAAAGGAGTAAACCTCAAGTAAAGAGCTTCAAATTTATGATAAGCAAAAGGTAGTTTAAATGCGAGCATTTATTGCTCATAAATGAGAAAGTGACTCATCTGATTCAGAAGCTCAGGTTTACGATAACTGTACTTTTGAACCGTTACATCGTTCGGCTATATCATCTGGGAGAAATGCAAGCTATCGACAAGCAAGCTACACAACTCTAACACTGTTTGAAAAAGTCTCTCAGCTTGCCTTCACAAAGATCTTTGAGCACTTTCACAGTCTACATTTTCATTATCGCTCTTCTGCACGCAGCTCCACAGACATATATTTGATCATTTAAGGATCTTTTCGTGCTACCAAAAACAATCTATTGTTCTATCAATAACCTATGGTTATTTGATTGAAGTCTGGAAATCTGGTGAACTAAGGGTTCTTAAAAATCCAGAAGTGTAAAGTGATCACTAGGAGTTCCAAAACAGGCAATGGAATAAGTCCTGATTGGATTGGGCTGTTACAAACGATTTGTAAAGTCAAAGTCTTTTAGTGGAATCCTTCCTACCAAAGGAATAAGGGGTGACGTAGGAGTATTCAATCTCCGAACATCCATAAAAATACTGTGTCTCTTATCTTGTGCAAACTGTTATCTGTTATTCATATTCTTGTTGTTTAAACTGTTAATTTCTCAAGAAATATCTGTCAAAAGGAAGTGAACCATCTTCCGCACACTTTAGTGGTTCACCTCTTTCGACCGTTTGAGAAAGGAATTTTTCGAACCGGCTAAAAACGGTTGAAAATACATTTTACAAAAGAAAATGTGAAAGAGTTCATTCACCCCCCCCCCCCCTCTTAACTCTTTCTCGATCCTAACAATTGACCTGATTGTTATTTTACAAGATAAATCATATGCCATTCCATATGCCAAAAAAGGTGTTGAGAACATACAATGTGGTCATGCGCACTATAACAACCAATTATTTCAAATTCATGGCTGGTCATATTCATGGTCCACACTTCAAATGATCCGGATCCTTTACCAATAGCCAGGAACAAATTTAGTGGTGTTTGTAGCGGGGCAGTAAATGAAAGTATGGAGACAGGTGCTGAATCAACAGTAATAACCTAATTACACGAGCAATCACAAGTTCCAAAATAAGATATAATCAAAGTAGCTGGTCTAAATTTTGAAAGGATAAGTAGCAGACTTTTAGCAGGATATGCTGACCTCCCTCAGCAAAGAAAATGAAGCATGAACAGTTTCAGATGACTTCAGCAGTTCCTCAATATTCACCTGCCAAATCTTCACTCTGAAACAAAAAGAAGAGGAAAGTCACAAAATTAAATGTTATAATCAAATAAAAGGTAAACCTTATATGTATGTGTGTGTATAATTCAGTAGTTCTAACCCATGTCAAGAAAATGTGCTAGACTTTTGGCTTCGAAAACAGAAAAAGGTTAATTAGTTACTCACCTCCCATTAGAACTTCCCGTCGCTAAAAGAAGTTGAGGTTTTGAAATTTCAGAGCCATATAAAGCCCAGAAAATAGATGTGATGCATGTATCATGTGCCTTGAGAAAGCCACCATTTGATGCTTTAGATGGGAGTTCAGGGGTAATAATGGAATAACTCTCTGGTGCATCAATTCTCCACAATGAAATTAGACCACATTTCAATCAAGTAGCAAGAATAGAGCAGAAGCCCGAGGAGTTATGAGGAATAGAAACCCAATCTTCAGATGTCCTCAGAATCGGTGACCAAGCCACAATAAGGGGTGTCAGCATTGCATTGCGAGAAGCATATTGTTTTGCCGTTATTAGTTGAACATTGCATTCTTTGATCTTCAGAGGTGTCCCTTCAGAAACAGATATGGGAATAATTTCCCATGTATTGTTTTCTTTTACATTGTCAAGTTTTTTTGCAGCAACCTAATAAAAATAGCAACACATTCAATGTAATGGCATATATCAAATGCACAACTTTTCAAATTGAAAGCAGATCATGTAGCTGCATTGAAGCTGATTTAGTAAGTATGGAGGTTCATGTCATGGAATAAAATGATAAAACTAAATCAGATAGTGAATGCAGTGTGCAGTACATTAGTTTCATTATGTCTCCTTCGTTTTCTTTCCTTTCTTAAACTAGATACAGGTGGCTCATTAGGGCATTCAGATTCTGCATTATCTCGACTCCCTATCACCTGTATAAAGAAAAAACCCCAAGAATAGTTGGAATTCATATCATTAATTGTTATGTCATCAAGAATATTTCATCTAGAAAAGTATATGGGGATATGCAAGAAACGCTAATCAGCAAAAAGTTGAAAGATAGAACCAACTCACATCTAAACTTTCTGAAGATATAATTTGAGACTCTTCGAAATTGATCTTGGAAAGATAATTATACATCATCTTTGATATGTCCGTAACCTAGAAAATTTCATATTATAACTTTAGCAAATGTGTGAAAAACAAACATTAAATTTAGGAATCACAGATAACATACTAGATTCCAAATTCATGACATTTATTATGCATAAGCAACAAAACCGTAAATACAACAAACTTGAAGGGCTATGAAATTCTTTTTGAAAGAAATGTTGATTAGGTATTGCCTTTCCAAACATAAACAAATCCTCCAGTACTAACACAACAAATTTACACATTAGCACAAATATGAATTTACTCATGGGCTCATAGCCAACACAGAACCAACAGTAAGAACATAATTAAGAGCATCTATAGACACAAGAATTGAAACAATTCCATTGCTAAAATTTTCACCATTTTTTTTGGTTTAGGAAGATTATTAAAGTGAAGAGACAGCAAGCTCGAACCATAATTCTAGTCCTGCCACCACTATTTCCTGAAAGCTTCATTTATAAAATACTTAATACCTCAATCCATTCAGCCGAAAAATCACAGAAGGGAAAGCGGTAAAGTTTGACGCGTCCCCCAGTGGTGCAAACAGCAAGCAAACAACTGCATGATTCATAGCAAAATGTAGAATTAATTCAGGGAGGCAACTTGCGTTGCATACTCAAACAAAAACTTCGATCAGGGGTAATGGTATCAGTACCCAGCATTGCTAGCAAGACCTGTAGGAGACCAGGAAATTGACCTAACACATGGCTGTGTATCCCGCGACACATGCATTGGCAACAAGCACCCAGAGAGAAAATCTATCCCTGTGACAAAATGAAAACAAAATCAAATGCAGTGACCTGAGAAAATAAAAAGTACTTGAAACCTCAACTCATAATTAATTTTCATTTGCACTGTAAAACCAAAAACCCAGAAATCCAAATGGCATCCAAATTGTGTACATACATACATACATACAATGAGCTCATTCAAAACTATGAAATTCATTTTTTAATATGATTCTACGTACCTCCAGCATTTATGACACCAATGGAAAAAGGCTTGCTTGGGAGAACAAAAATTACACCTCAACATCCAGCTCCAAAAGGTTTAGCAGGATTCTAACCAAGTGAACAACAAGCATATACCAGTGATTCGAAGGCTAAATCAAACAGTATAAAATTAAATCCTAATTTGAAAAAACAAATAAAAAGTAAGGTAATATGAATTATATAGACCAACTACTATAAGATTCTCTATCAAATTCAAATCAGACCATGTATTGAACTCCAACATAAAACAACTTCCAGACCAGTTATGAAGATCAGGTAGATTAAAATGTAAGCATAAATTTGGCGTTTAAAATTCAATAACAATGCAAAAATCTTCGGCTAAAAAATAAGCATGCTATTCAAAAATATTATTACAGTATATGCAATCAATTAATTTAGTAGTTGTCTTTCCTAAGTCATGGGATCAGATCCCATCAGGTGGATCACAGAATACTGGACTCAGAATCAGTGGTCATTGATTCTTGTTCATGTCAGTGCATGGTTAATAATGTCATCTGCATAATCCTCACACTAACAGAATCACTTGACAACCCAAAATTCTTGATCAACTAAAAACTCATCTAGAACAGATTGAATGCCAGTATATTTCTGAACTTGAGCAATTTCAATGTTGAGACTCAAATGCTATACATCGTATCTAGTAAAATTGTATCAAATCAATTCAATACTAAAATCAGCAAAATTTGAAAAGTTAACAATTACCAGGATCGTAACGAGGCTACCAGAAGCGACCGCCACCAGATTCTCTTCAGACCAAGCAACAACGTTCGGATAACAAGGCGCTGATACGAGCACTGCAGCTTGGAAGCGGGAAGACATTGTTGAAGAGAATTGAAACAGAAAGCAGAGCGGCGTTTTATTATTTTGGAGTGAAGCGGATTCGATGCTTCAACCTAATTTGTGAAACAACTCGAATAGTCCAAATCGAATTACACCATATAGCCTACATATATTTGTATTTCCTAGACTAGAATTGAAGACTAAAAAATATCTTCTATTTTATATTATTAAAAAAATAAAAATATTTATTTTTATGTTGATTTAGGGATTTCTCGCTTAGAGGGCAAAAAAAATGGATATTGAGGAAGCAACAAGCATTGAAGAAATGAAGTTGAAACATTAGTCAATCTCATGCATTACCCAATTTAGGGGTGAGTAGAAACCAAAGCCAAATCAAATAGTTGGTTTGGTTTTTAGTCGATCGATTTATATTGGTTTTAAAATTAATCGTATCGAAAAAATTTGTTTTGTTCAAAGTTTTGGTGAAAACTCCTAACCGAACCAATTTTATAAATATATAATATTTTTAATTATATACATATTATTTTATTTTATGTCATATAATTGATATTATGAAAGTTTGATGATTGGTACTGGTGGCACATTTTATAAAGCTAAAAAAAATTGACCATTATCCCGTTCAATCTTCACAAGTATTTATTGATCTTCATGATGTTTTTGGAAAAGGTTAAAAACGTCGAGCAAGAAATCTTGGATGCGAGTGAATTTACTCTTACCAAATACCCAAGTTGGATAAACATAAAAGATAAATATCTTTCTTTCTTTGAAGCGTGATAAAGGATGATATTGAAGCTATTTCTAAAAGTTAAACTATTGAAAACTTATATTTATCTATTTATAATAGCTAGTTTTGAAAATTTAAATTATGATTATAAAAAGTCAAATTATTTTATTTGAACAAAATAAAAATTTAAAATTGAACATCCAAAGGTTCGCGACGGTATTGAAAAAGCCGTCGCTATATTAAGCGACGGAATTGAAAAAGCCGTCGCTATATTAAACGGTGATTTTTTATAAAAAACCGCCGTTTAAGAAGCGACGGTTTGTAACCATAAAATGCATAAAAAAAAACTACTACGCAAAAAGTAAAATTATGTAGTAAATTTTCTGGGAAAAAAAAATTAAAACCTGATTTGCGCGAAGATATGCAACTCCACGTAACGCTGGAAGATCGTACCGACGAGCAAATCTACGAAATAAATACGAAAAAATGTTAGTACAAAATTAAAAAATCGAAACTTCGAAAAATTGATAGAGTTTAACTACTACTAGAGATAGACGAAAAATCGTTTAAGAAAATGTCTGCGAACCTCGGTATATATAGAATTATAGCGACGGTTTTTAATAAAACCGTCGCTATATAGCCACGGTTCAACCAAAACCGTCGCGATAATAGCGACAGTTTTGGTAAAAACCGTCGCCGATCTAGATCGGCGACTGTTTTATTAAAACCGTCGCTATTATAGCGATGGTTTTCCTTAAACCGTCGCTATAATAGCGACAGTTTTTAATAAAACCGTCGCTTGTCAAATTAAGAGACGGTTTCCTAAAACCGTCGCTACAAAATAACGACGGGTAGAATACAAGACCGTCGCATAATGCGACGGGCAAAAAGCCCGTCGCACAAAATAACGACGGGTTTATCAAACAGTCGCAATATTAGCGACAGTTTATGAAAAACCGTCGCTATTATAGCGACGGTTTTTCTTGAACCGTCGCTGTTCTAGCGACGATTTTTATTTAACCGAATAAAACCGTCGCTATATATAGCGACGGTTGGATAAAAACCGTCTCTATAATAGCGACGGTTTTATTAAAACCGTCGCTATGCTTTCCGTTTTTTTGTAGTGACAACCCATATCAAATATATAATATTAATTAGGAAATTGTAATTATGATCCTATTTATTTGTTTATTTTTTATTTTAGTCTTCTAAATTGTCAAATTTCCATCTTACCTTGTTATCTTAGTTTCTTTCTTCTTATTTTCTTTTTGCAATTTTAGTTTTTTTCTCACACGGTGTTAATGAAGTGTTGAAGCAACGTTACATGACAATGACGTGTCCATTGTCACATTAAAACTTAGACACAGCAAAAATATTTTTTGATCCTTAGCTGACTGATCCGATAAAAAAATATTATCGTGGGTTCCAAAGAAAATTTCTTTGACACCTAGCAGGATGTTGGTCATCATGGTTTAAATCTCGGAATTAGTTGGAGAATACTACTCACTAATCGATGTACTAGTTTTTTATTTAGAAAATGAAAACATAGCTTTCTTCTTTCTTCCTTGAACTTTCATTATAAAACCAACATGTCACGCCCCGAGACCGAGGCGTATGGTATATGATTTCTTCTCGGTTTGGAATTTGACATTCTCTCCCCAACAATTTACCATTGCATGAGTCTTGGCTAAACAATCCATTCTCATAATGATGTCAAAATCCACCATTGAGAGTTGAATCGAGTCGGCATTGAACGTATGCATATTGTTACTGATTTTATAGTCTCGATGTAACTCGAAGGTTTCGATAGCCTTACTAGTAGGTGTTGCTATCCTAAAAGGTTTAACAAGCATTTTAGGTTTAACCCCTAATTTCTTAGTGAACCTCTTAGATATAAAAGAATGTGTGTCACCACAATCAAACAACACATAAGCAGGTAATTTTTTTTATTAGAATAGTAACTTCTAAAAAAACTAGTGAAGGTCCCTCTAAGTTGCTAAATTTCGAGTTCGAGGTTACTCATGGTCTTAGATTGGGTCGCCATTTCTTGCTCAAACTTTGTCAAAATTATGTTCGAAAATGGTTGCAACATGCTCGAGATTTTAGAGAATTTATGCTAAATCGGCGTGATCTTCTTTGTGCAAAATGGGAGGGTTACTTATATGTGAGGAAGAAAAGTTTTTAGTCACGATTCTATCCCTTAAATGCATCATTGATGAGCATAAATAGACCAAAAAGTAAGCTTGTTACCAAAAATAGAGGATGTCAAATCTGATGAGACTCTGATTACGGCTATAAATTAGATTTTAGGTCGTTGATTGATGGTTAATATACTACCTCGAAAATAATTGTCAAGGATATGAATGCACTGGTACTTTGGCAAAATTTGACATCTTATCACGTTTTGTATATTAGGATCTCAGTCAGATTATGATCATGATGGATCTAATATCATCTAAATGTCATGTCCTGAGACCGAGGTGTACAGACACATTCGTTTTTTAACAATCACATAATTTTAAAATAACATGCTCGTAATACAATATATAACCAAACCAGTTTATAAAATAATCCGTCATTGTCTTTACAACATGAAAGAAATCAAATAGTGCAGAAGAGTAAAACTTAAAACGTAAAATGACAATTGAAATATGAAAATAATCTTTCTTGGAAAGTGGCTTCTTCACCAGCTCCAGACGTCTCATGATTAGTCCATCAACTTGTTTGTTGGTATTGTATAGGGAGAGAGGTAAGGGTGACTTAATTGGGAAACACTCAGCAAGTGGGGATTGTTCGGATATATATAACAAATACATATATTTTTTCTAAACGTAACATTTCTTAACGGAAGACATAACGTATCATAATCATATCTTGAACATGAAGCATTGAAATTTCATCTAATTTCCACGATTTTACTAATATATGTCCCCTATATGTTAATACTCAAGTGACGAGGCCATACAATGATTATAATCTCATCATATAGAGGTCATATAACTGTTATAATCCTACCATATAGCGGTCATATCTTATAATAGCTTTCCAAATTTTTATTGAATTATATCAATCTTTGGAATATTTAAAGCTTAGACAAGACATAAACGAATAAATCATGCTCAAACGAAATTGTTCAAAAATGGAACATAGAATATCATACGTGTATAGAATATCATACGTGTATATACTTTTTTAATACATAAGCCCGATTACTTTGGTCTTTCTTGATTCCAAACGTGAATATGAGTTGCAAGATTGTATTTCAAATATAGTATTTGGTTGCTACTAGAAATTTTACTCGAAAATGGACAGAATAATGCCACGAAATCTGTAATATCCAAGCCTGGTGAACGGTACGGTTTAAGATTTCGTATGTTTATAGACTATTTGGTTAAGTTTAAGTATAGTTGTGATGTTAAGAATTTTGATTTATGGTTTATAGTATCGTTGGTTATAGTTGAAGTGTGGTTTTATTGTAGCATCGTTGCGATTTAATTCATAGTAATTTGTATGTTGAGCCGATTGGTATGAGGCTAATTGGAGTGGTCAGATAAGTCATAGAGGTGTAACTTTCGTGTTGGGAGTGTTGCCTAATTATGAAGAGAAGCAACGTTACGGTTCGATTTTTAGTCGCAAAGTTTATTGTTTATGCAGCAGGTCTACCGCACCCGCGGTAAGAAGGCACCGCACCCGCGGTCGTCATGTTCAGATTTTTTGGGATGTCATGCAGTAGCTACACCGCACCCACGGTAGATATGCAGCGCACCCGCGGTGAGATTTGTAGCGCACCTGCGGTCGACGTTTTCAGATTTTTGGATGAGATGCAGTAGTGCAGCGCACCCGCGGTGGATGAGTGAGTGCACCCACGGTGCGTGAACAGTGAAGTCGCGTTTTCGGATTTTAAGTGATTAAATAGAGAGTTGGCTCATTTCCCTCATTCTTCTCCCACCCTTCTCGATTTTTCTCTCCTTGGAGCTAGGGTTCTTACATTTCCTTCTTTTGATCCTTTGATTCAAGCTTCTATTTGGGTTTTTGTAGTGAGAACAAGGTTATTTTGGAGTCAAGGAGCTAAGGTAAGCTTGTGGTTTACTTATCTTTGGATTTTGGTGTTGAGGGAAGTTATGGAATTTGTGATGATTTGGCTTTTATGAGTTTTATGGTATGGATATGTGATTATTGAGTTGTTGATGGTTCAATACATGGTTTATTGTTGTAGGATTTGTGCTAGAGGCTAGTATCAAGGTGTCCTTTGGGTTGTAAGTGGAATTCATTCCTTATGCTCACATGAAAGTATATGTATTGTATTTCAAGAGTTTTACTATGCTATTCCCTTCCATTTGATTCATAGTATGTATGGATTCATTGTGTTGTATAGTAGAGGCTTTTATATGCCTCAATTGTTTAAAAGGGGATACAAAAGAAAAGAGTATGCAAAGTGTTTGTTTAAATGTCCAAAAGAGAGTTCAAATGATTTAATGCGATTGATAGATACATAGTCAGAGATTGCATGCAATTAGTTGATCAACGACCATAGGCTTATATCCCAACAAAAGTTTGATTTATATCGATGGGATATAGGTATAGAAATAGAGATACTATTTAGATATCAATCCACCAGAGAAAAGAGAAATACCATCATTATTGCTAGTTATACTATGTTATTCATGTTTCAGAGTTGATGGTATTTAATGTTTTCAAAGCCATGTTTTTCAAAGTATGATTTATGTGCATTGCTATGTAAGAGTTCCACTTGCTGAGTTTTATACTCATTTCAGTTATTTCATGTGGTGCAGATAAGAGTGACGGGTCAGGATGTTGATTGGGGCCGAGGTCATATGCATAAGAGATGGAAGGAAGTGGAAGATTATTTTGTTATACATGGTCAAAATGATATTTTGTATTTTGATGCCACACTTTATGGATCATGTATATAATTTTGGTGGTATATTTTGTAAATGTTTATGTCAAGAAGATTTTAAATCCTTCCTTCATTAAAGTAAAATTTTAAATTCCGCTGTATTTTTATGAAATCGGGTCAGAGCGTTACATTTAGTGGTATCAGAGCAACGTTCTTCGGACCAATGCATATGATTTCGTCTACTTTCAACAGTCCGGGTATGTCTTCTTCATATCAATTTATTGTATCGATTGGTGTGTATGATGTGAGCACATTGTAGGAGTAGATGCCTCCTAAGAGAAAGGCTTCAGAGGGTGAGGATAGCTCCTCATCGAGAGTTTTCGACGAGTTCGGCAAGTTGTTGAAAGAGCAAGCCAAGGTTCATTGTGAGCAGATTCAACAGTTGCTTCGTTTGCAAGGATCAGGTCAAGGTAGAGGCCAAGGGGGAGGCCAAATGGCTCAAGTAGTTGGGACTGATGGGATCTTTACTGCTTTCAAGAGGATGGATCCGCCTGAGTTTGAAGGAATCACCGATCCATTAGTGGCTGTAGAGTGGATCAAGGCACTTAAGGCGATTTTTGATCATCTCAACTATGAAGACAAAGACAGAGTCGGTTGTGCGGTCTTCATGCTAGTCAAAGCTGCACGCATTTGGTGAAATGCTACCAAGGTTGGTGTTGATATTCCGGCATTGAAGTGGAAAGATTTCACGGAGCTTTTCTATGACAAGTATTTTCCGGATGCACTTCGAGCTAGGAAGGTGACTGAGATTTTAGAGCTTCGACAGGGAGGTATGAATGTTGACGAGTACATTTTGAAGTTTTAGGATGGTTGTCTGTTTGCCCCTTATGTTGCCTCGAATGACAAGGACAAGGGTGCTCATTTAATGAGAGGACTTCGAGCTGAAATCAGAAGAGACATCAATATGTCTAAGGCGGTAACTTTTAAAGAGATTGTGGCTAAAGCACTGCTAGCCGAGCAAGATGAGAAAGACATTGCTAGAAAGAGGCAAGCGAGACAGCAGTCTATTGCTCAAAGAGGTCAAGGCTCGAACCAAAGAGGTAAAGGCAATTTCAAAGGGAAAGGAAAGTTAGAGCAGAGATCTAAAGCATCGATAGTTCCATCTGATCCAGATAAGCCGTTGTGTCCCAAGTGCAGTAGGCATCATAGGGGAGAGTGCAGATTTGTACTGCAGGCCATATCGCCAAGGACTGTCCAAGAGGATCAAGTAAAGATAAGGTGCGAGGTCGCATCTTCACTATGACGAAGGAAGGTATTAACCATGATTCTTCTGTGATCTCTAGCACTATTTTAATTTCAGGCAGAGTAGCTACGACATTGATTGATACATGTGCTACTCATTCTTTTATGTCTGAACTATTTTTGAGATCTTTGGGTCTAGTTCCTTCTATTCTTCCCCTCCAGTTTAATGTTGTATTGCCTTCTGGGATGTGTTGTGCCCGACGTCTATTGTGTATGCGTGTTCTGTTCAAATTGATGAGCGAGTGGTTTATGCCGATTTGATTGTTATCCCGATGGTTGCGTTTGATATTATACTTGGCATGGATTGGCTATCAACTTATCGTGCAGTGATTGATTGTGTTGCTAAGACGGTGAAATTTGCAGATGATGGGAATAAGGAAGGTATGCTCGCCAGTGCAGGTACTTCGCTGGTCCTTCCTTTTATTTCATGTCTTGAGGCTAAGAAGTTGTTGTTTAGAGGTTGTGATGGGTTTTTGGCTTCGATTGTTGATATGGATAGAATTGTGAAGTTGAATATTGATGATATTGATGTTGTGAGAGAGTTCCCTGATGTATTTGAGGATGATGTGCCGGGTTTACCGCCGGACAGAGATGTAGAGTTTGTGATTGATCTAGTTCCGGGTACGGTTCCTATTTCTAAGGCTCCATACAGAATGGCCCCGTCAGAGATGAAAGAATTGAAGGCGCAATTGCAGGATCTTTTGGACAAAGGTTTTATTCAGCCGAGTTCTTCGCCTTGGGGAGCTCCAGTTCTTTTTGTTAAAAAGAAAGATGGGTCTTTGCGGCTATGCATTGATTACAGAGAAATCAACAAAGTGACGATCAAGAATAAATACTCGTTGGCACAGATAGATGACCTTTTTGACCAACTTCAAGGAGCTACAGTGTTCTCGAAGATTGATCTGCGATCTGGCTATTATCAGTTGAAAGTTAGGGAGTCTGATATTCCTAAGACGGCGTTTCGGACCAGGTATGGACATTACGAATTCCTGGTTATGTCGTTCGGTTTGACTAATGCTCCTTCAGTCTTCATGGATCTTATGAACCGGGTGTTCAAGCCGTATTTGGATAGCTTTGTCATTGTTTTCATTGATGACATCTTGATCTATTCCAAGACCAGAGAGCTTCATGCAGAGCACCTCAGAGTTGTTCTTCAGTTGTTGAGAGAGAAGAGGTTGTATGCTAAGTTGAAGAAATGTGAGTTCTGGTTGGAGCAGATTTCTTTCTTAGGCCATGTTGTTTCGAAGAATGGTATAGCTGTTGATCCAGTGAAAATTGAGGTGATACAGAAGTGGCCTATCCCTACCACTGTATCAGAGGTACGTAGTTTTCTTGGTTTGGCGGGTTATTATCATCGTTTCATTTCAGATTTTTCCAAGATTGCCCTGCCGCTAACCAACTTGACGAGGAAGACTGTGAAGTTTGAGTGGTCCAATGAATGCCAAAGTGGATTCCAAGAGTTGAAAGATAGATTGACGACAGCTCCGGTACTTGCATTGCCCAGTGGTTCAGAGGACTTTGTTGTTTTTACCAATGCGTCGAAGAAGGGCCTTGGTGCAGTACTGATGCAACGTGGAAAGGTTATAGCCTATGCTTCTCGTCAGTTGAAGGACTATGAGAAGAATTATCCTACGCATGATTTGGAGCTGGAAGCTGTGGTTTTCGCCCTGAAAATCTGGAGACACTATTTATATGGCGAAAAGTGTGAAATCTTCACAGACCACAAGAGTTTAAAGTATTTGTTTTCCCAGAAAGAACTCAATATGCGACAGAGACGGTGGTTAGAGCTTGTCAAAGATTATTATGTAACGATTAGTTACCATCCTGGTAAGGTGAATGTAGTAGCGGATGCTTTGAGCCGTAAGTCAAGTTCTTCTTTGAGTTCTATGATTCAGAAACCATTGTTGTTAGACTTGCAGCGAGAGGAGATAGCTTTAGTAGTTCCGGGAAATATTGCACGCTTTTCAGCGTTGATCATTAGAGCTACATTGACGGACAGGATCCGTAGAGAGCAGGTCAATGATTCACAGTTGAAAGAGATGAGAGCTAGAGCAGAAGAGAGAGGTAATTCAGAGTTTGGGATGAATAGAGATGGTTTGGTGATATTCAGATGCCGTATTTGCGTTCCTATTGGTGATGATATTCGGCGAGACGTCTTGATAGAGGCTCATACCGCGCCATACTCGATACATCCAGGTAGTACCAAGATGTATCATGATCTTCGTAGACTCTACTGGTGGCCAGGTATGAAGAAGGATATTGCCGTGTTTATTGCTCAGTGCCTAACTTGTCAGCAGGTGAAGATTGAGCATCAGAAACTTGCTGGGACATTGCATTCATTGCCGATTCCTCAATGGAAATGGGAGCATATTACTATGGATTTCGTGGTTGGTCTTCCCAAAACGCAGAAAGGTTACAATTCTATTTGGGTTATCGTTGATCGATTGACCAAGTCAGCGCATTTTCTCCCAGTCAAGACGACGTATTCCATGAACCAGTGTGCCGAAGAGTACATAGCAAAGATTGTTAGACGTCATGGTGTTCCTGTGTCGATTGTGTCTGATCGTGACCCTAGATTTACTTCAGAGTTTTGGAAGAGTTTGCACAGAGCCTTGGGTACACGGTTAGCATTCAGTACAACATATCATCCCCAGAGCGACGGTCAATCAGAGAGAGTTATTCAGATTTTGGAGGATATGCTCAGAGCTTGTACTATCGACTATCCAGGTAGCTGGGATTCCAAATTGCCTCTTGTTGAGTTCACTTATAATAATAGCTACCAGGCGACGATTGGCATGGCACCGTATGAAGCACTTTATGACAGAAAGTGTAGATATACCTTGTATTGGGACGAGGTTTGTGAGAGAAAGATGTTGGGTCCAGAGTTGGTCCAACAGACAGCTAATGTTGTTGCTGTTATTCAAGAGAGGATGAAGACGGCTCAGTCGAGACAGAAGAGTTATGCTGATGTAAGACGAAGGTCGCTGCAATTGCAGGTTGGCGCTCATGTGTTCTTGAAGATTGCACCTCTTAAGGGTGTGATGCGGTTTGGCAAGAAGGGAAAGTTGAGTCCAAGATTTATTGGCCCATTTGAGGTTTTGGACAGAGTTGGTGATCGAGCTTACAGGTTAGCCCTACCGCCAGATCTTGATAGAGTTCATAATGTTTTTCATGTCTACATGCTCAGGAAGTATGTTGCGAATCCTTCCCATGTTCTTCGCCACGAGCCATTGGATTTAACGCCGAATTTGACGTATCAAGAGATTCCGGTCCAGATTTTGGATCGCAAAGTTAAAGTATTGAGAAACAAAGAGATCGGCATTGTTAAAGTTCTTTGGAGGAATCAATTGATTGAAGAAGCCACGTGGGAACCAGAGGATGAGATGAGAGGAAAGTATCCTGAGTTGTTTTCGCAGTGACGTCAATTTCGAGGACGAAATTCCTTTAAGGAGGGGAGATTGTAATATCCAAGCCTGGTGAACGGTACGGTTTAAGATTTCGTATGTTTATAGACTATTTGGTTAAGTTTAAGTATAGTTGTGATGTTAAGAATTGTGATTTATGGTTTATAGTATTGTTGGTTGTAGTTGAAGTGTGGTTTTATTGTAGCATCGTTGCGATTTAATTCATAGTAATTTGTATGTTGAGCCGATTGGTATGAGGCTAATTGGAGTGGTCAGATAAGTCATAGAGGTGTAACTTTCGTGTTGGGAGTGTTGCCTAATTATGAAGAGAAGCGACGTTACGGTTCGATTTTTAGTCGCAAAGTTTATTGTTTGGGCAGCAGGTCTACCGCACCCGCGGTAAGAAGGCACCGCACCCGCGGTCGTCATGTTCAGATTTTTTGGGATGTCATGCAGTAGCTACACCGCACCCGCGGTAGATATACAGCGCACCCGCGGTGAGATTTGTAGCGCACCTACGGTCGACGTTTTCAGATTTTTGGATGAGATGCAGTAGGTGCAGCGCACCCGCGGTGGATGAGTGAACGCACCCGCTGTGCGTGAACAGTGAAGTCGCGTTTTCGGATTTTAAGTGATTAAATAGAGAGAGTTGGCTCATTTCCCTCATTCTTCTCCCACCCTTCTCGATTTTTCTCTCCTTGGAGCTAGGGTTCTTACATTTCCTTCTTTTGATCCTTTGATTCAAGCTTCTATTTGGGTTTTTGTAGTGAGAACAAGGTTATTTTGGAGTCAAGGAGCTAATGTAAGCTTGTGGTTTACTTATCTTTGGATTTCGGTGTTGAGGGAAGTTATGGTATTTGTGATGATTTGGGTTTTATGAGTTTTATTGTATGGATATGTGATTATTGAGTTGTTGATGGTTCAATACATGGTTTATTATTGTATGATTTGTGCCAGAGGCTAGTATCAAGGTGTCCTTTGGGTTGTAAGTGGAATTCATTCCTTGTGCTCACATGAAAGTATATGTATTGTATTTCAAGAGTTTTATTATGATATTCCCTTCCATTTGATTCATAGTATGTATGGATTCATTGTGTTGTATAGTAGAGGCTTTTATATGCCTCAATTGTTTAAAAGGGGATACAAAAGAAAAGAGTATGCAAAGTGTTTGTTTAAATGCCCAAAAGAGAGTTCAAATGATTTAATAGATTGATAGATACATAGTCAGAGATTGCATGCAATCAGTTGATCAACGACCATAGGCTTATATCCCAACAGAATATTGATTTATTATGATATTCCCTTCCATTTGATTCATAGTATGTATGGATTCATTGTGTTGTATAGTAGAGGCTTTTATATGCCTCAATTGTTTAAAAGGGGATACAAAAGAAAAGAGTATTCAAAGTGTTTGTTTAAATGTCCAAAAGAGAGCTCAAATGATTTAATGGATTGATAGATACATAGTCAGAGATTGCATGCAATTAGTTGATCAACGACCATAGGCTTATATCCCAACACAAGTTTGATTTATATCGATGGGATATAGGTATAGAAATAGAGATACTATTTAGATATCAATCCACCAGAGAAAAGAGAAATACCATCATTATTGCTATGTTATACTATGTTATTCATGTTTTAAGAGTTGATGGTATTTAATGTTTTCAACGCCATGTTTTTCAGAGTATGATTTATGTGCATTGCTATGTAAGAGTTCCACTTGCTGAGTTTTATACTCATTTCAGTTATTTCATGTGGTGCAGATAAGAGTGACGGGCCAGGACGTTGATTCGGGCCGAGGTCATATGCATAAGAGATGGAAGGAAGTGGAAGATTATTTTGTTATACATGGTCAAAATGATATTTTGTATTTTGATGCAACACTTTATGGATCATGTATATACTTTTGGTGGTATATTTTGTAAATGTTTATGTCAAGAAGATTTTAAATCCTTCCTCCATTAAAGTAAAATTTTAAATTCCGCTGTATTTTTATGAAATCGGGTCAGAGCGTTACAAAATCTGCTGCTGAAAGCCTCGAATTTGGCAGTTTTTCTTCCTGAATTTTTTTGAGGTTTTCGGTGTTCTTTTATCTTGGTTTGATCTTTTACTTATAGTTCGGATCTTACTTATAGTTGGGAAGAGAGAAGTTGAGCGGATGCCTTAGTGAACGTTTAAAGGATTTTAAGCAGCTTATTTAATGCTATAATGTAGCCATCAATTGGGTGTTACAATATGAATACGGACATGGCTTAATTTTTGAGATTTTTCATTATAGGTTGTCATCAGGTCATTGAATGGGTTCAAACTTATTGGATGTGCCCAAAATTTCGAGTTCTTGGGCTGTAGTATTTATAAATTTTTGTGGCCTTCACACAACCTATTAATGAATATATAATTCAGTCTTCGGAAAATTAATCGACAAAATATACCATCCGAGCAGATCCTATATACGGTTTCTAGCTTATACATATCATCAACCACAATGCATCTGCTCCTATGTATGTCGATACCATACTGAACCTCGCCATCTGATGACCCTCGTGGAGTCGATAAATGAGTCAAAGTCTAGCACTAGTACGTAGATCATCTATGTTGTCTCGGATCAAAATACTAATGATATAAAACCTTAACTGCAGACTAATCTACTCAATAAATAATAACAAATTGGAAAGTTAATGGAAGGTTGTCCAGTGACTCATCATATGATCACATATCTGTATGATTGAATATCTCTATGCACATACCAATGAAACGTGACCTATAACATCACATATATGTCTCGAAATAGAGTGACCAATGTATACCTTATTTTTTAATCAAAATTGGATAATCATTTTTTTTTTCCGACGAAATTAAGGTGTAAGACTTGTCATACAAAAGTACAAAACAAATGTTTTTTTTTTTACTTTTACCCCATCATATATTGATATGAAGATTTCATTCCGTGGATTCATGAATGATTTCAACTTTTGTCAAATTTTTGTCTTCCTTTTCCTGAACTAATAATGTTGCAAATCATTAATGAATCAAGTCTTAAAAATATTTTTTTAGAAACAAATCATAAAGAAACTTAATATTTGGAAAAAAAATATATTATCAGTATATAGTATACATATGATTTATGAGCTAAATTATTTATATATTATATTAAATAAACACCATGTGTATGTTGGCTAGTTTAAGTGTAAAGATAAAGTTAAATCATTGGGATACTTTAGCACGCGTGTGGAGATTTTGTGTGCTTACACGAATGAATCAGTTGGAATATGTGAAAAAGTCGTTTAAAGATGAAAAAGTTGATTCTTTGATAGATTCGGATAAACATTAAATTATATAGTCACAAACACAAAACGTGGCAGTGGAGGTGTCACAAGGGGTTTTGTGAAAAAGTTTATTCCTTTTGATGGATTCGTAAAAACATTAAAGTATATAGTCACAAATCACAACACGTGGTAGTAGAGGTGTGAAGGCCCGAAAATCCTTGCTTTAAAATTTGCGGAAAATTAAAATTTTTCTTTTAAAATAATTAAAATTGCCTCATTCATAAAATCAACTGATAAATCAAGTTCAATGTTTAAAAATATAGCAGCGGAAGAAAATAAAGTTTGCCGAAAATAACAAGTTAAAGAATATCCAACAACTGATAAAAATGTTTGAGCATCAAATAAAATGGCAAATGCTGAAACTGAAGTCCTCGGGTGCCACTATTGTTGACTCAAGCTGGCTCACTGATCCCCGCCCTCGGCCCTGACCTCATCGGTACCTACAACAATCAAGTCTAGTGAGCCTAAAGACTCAGCATGCATATATCGCAGGTAACGAGTAAAATCTGAAGTAAAATATGCATGGGATAAAATATCATGTCATGAGGCATGCTGAAAATAATCTGCACTGAGCAATTATAATACGTGCATAACTGAACTGAAAATCACAGTAAAAATATTTGCTCCTTGGAGCCCTGTACTGAAATAACTGGTAAAATTTTCTGTTGAGATTATGGTCTACGCCTGTGGCCCTTGCACTAAGCTGAACTGGTCGGTAACTGGCTACCGGGGAGTATAAAACTGTACTGAGCTGACCGGTCACTGGCGACCGGGTGGTACCAAACTGAACTGATCGGTCATTGACGACCGAATAAAATAATGCTCCTATCATAGTGAATTGACCACAAACAATATCAGTATAAATCTCAAAATAAGTATTTTCTATTTTCATGCACGTAAAATAATTAACTGACATAATGAAAATATCCTGTGTATTTTACCAACTGGATTGGATTGGATCGTCCCCAGGCTCGCTGCAACCTAACTGGCATGAAAAATATGCAATAGCTTAAACTTGACCAACTATGCAATTTACGTTCAAAAAGTGCGACTCGACGCCTAATGACTTCGTATTTAATCATGACTCCGAACCAACCTAAACCAACACTGAACCGACATATAGTCATGATTAAAATACGCTTAAAATACTGAAATAATGCTCCTATAATGATGAGGGTCGAAATCTAGGTGAAATGGAGGCCAAAATATGAAACGTTCTTTCGAGAGTCAATTTGGCACATCGCACCGTAAATTCTCGTACGACCTCAAAAATGATCCGAATCACAAACGGTCAAAAACACGACCTTCCCAACTCAAAGGGGCACTGTCCAGTCTAAGGCCATAGGCTAAAAGCCAACCGAGAACTCGAACGAGCCACCGAACCGACACAGCAAGTTGCTGTCCCAAAAATACAGTAACCTTGCTTGGCTTGCTTGCGTCGTTTGCAAGGCTAATGGCCATTGGGGCCTGAACCACCGACCAAAACCTCTCCAAAACTTCCCTAGGAATGATTTGAACCATGTCTAAGGGCCCTAGGCCAGCCACAATCCGCATCACACCAAAACTCAACCGAAGGGTCCAACCGAGAGCATCTTGTATGCGTGAGGTGTTTATGCTATGATCGATGTTTCGTGTCGTTCCAGTGGCCATTTGATTGACCATGGCACGATCTAGACATCTAGAGCATGGTATGAACCGTGGCTAAGGGCCATAGACCAACCAAGATCCATACCAAACCACCATGGCCGAAACCATAAGTTGTCCAACCGAAGGGGGCCGAGAGGGGAGGGGTTGTTCTTGTTGATTTGATTAAAAACCGATGCACCATGGACCAAGCCACAAAAAGGGCGACTTAGTCACGTCTTAGACATGATAGGGAAGTGATCTAACCATGGATATAGGCCCTTAGGGCAGCCAAGATCAGATCCTTTCCCATGACAGCAAAAAAACTGAAATTTTCGAACACATGAGAAGCTATGGGAAAGTTGCTGTCATTCTGAATTTCCAGCGAGCATGGGGTTAAACCAATGGACAAACGTGGTCCTAATGCATCCTATTACATGTATATATGCCGCCTTGGGAGCCTGGAATCGAACCAATCAACTGAAACAACAAAACTCAGAAAAAACGTGAAGCTTGTCATGAAAGGGCCGAAATCTGCATGCATTATTTTCTGAAAATTCTATGATGTATTTCGGTTTTTGCATAATAAAACTTGATCATGTACTGAAAAATAATTGATAATATGACTTGATTGAGGTTTGAAAGAAATCTAGACATGCCTGGTTGCGTTTCGAAATAAAATGAACGAAACGACGACGACGCGACGCGGCGCGGAGGAGGTGGAGCGCTTCTTTCCTTTTTCTTGCTCTCGATTTATTTCCCTTTCTTTCTAGCTAAGACTCACGATTTTTAATCTGAAAAGGACTGATGTTTTCGGTGATGGAGGAGTGGATTAAGTGGTTAAGGGAGTGGAGCAGAATGGTGCAAAATATAAGGGCCAAATCAAGACCAAGTCTCCCTAAATTTGAATTTTGAATTGTAGTTGCTATCAAGTCTTCTTGGATGGATCTAGAAAAGGTGATGGCCGATTTCCTCAAGCTATCCAGACTAGGATAATGCTTATTAGTTAATTAATTAAGGTTGCTCCATAATTAAAAATATTAGCATGCTAAAAGATGACAAAGAATTGGTCAAAGGATGAGTTGGCAAATGAATTATTTAAATCAACAAAGGGGTGACCGAAATTACATGCTAGACTAGGATAGGATAATGCTAATTAGATCATTAAATGGTGCTAGAAAGATCAAAGAATTATCTAGTAATTAAGGGGAGTGGCCGAAATCTACTAGTAAAAATGTAGGGGAAATATTGTTTATTCACTAAATTAATAACTCTTAAAAGCCTCACTAATCCTTTAATTAATTTAGTGAATTAATTCCTTAATTAAGTAACTTAAATGAGCTTATTTCTTATTCACCTCAAGTAACTTAAATAATTCCTTAAACTTCCTTTTTAACTTAGATGAACTTACTTGCTAGCTAAAATAACTTCTGGAAATATTTCTCAAATCTTAAATTCTATCTCAAAACTCCCACTCCAGTCCGGCCTCACTGAAATAACCGAAATGCTAAAAATCAAACTACTGCACTGAAATTATAAAATAATTAACTTCAAAGAAATGCATTAAAATAATCATGCAATGAAGTCAATTTAATTTAAAATACTAGAATTATGCATGGCTTATACGTAGACTGATTTACGGGTTCTACAATCCTTCCCCCCTTAAAGAAATTTCGTCCTCGAAATTAAAACTCACCGAATAACTCTGGGTAACGATCTCTCATCTCCGGCTCAGACTCCCACGTGGCTTCCTCCTCAGAATGGTTGAGCCATTTGACTTTGACTCGCTTAACAAGCTTGTTCCGAAGCTTCTTCTCCTGCCTGTCTAAGATCTGCACTGGTCTCTCCTCATAAGACAGGTTCGGAGTAAGTTGCAAAGGCTGGAAATTCAGCACATGCGAAGGATTTGCCATGTACTTCCTCAGCATGGAGACGTGAAAGACATTGTGTACTCCGGCCAGATTCGGCGGAAGAGCCACACGATACGCTAGCGTCCCAACTCTGTCGAGGATCTCAAACGGTCCAATGAATCTCGGACTGAGCTTCCCTTTCTTGCCAAAGCTCATGACACCCTTCATAGGTGCCACTTTCACAAAGACATGATCGCCCACTGCAAACTCTAAATCTCTCCTCCGCTGATCGGCATAACTCTTCTGTCGGCTCTGAGCGGTCCTCATCCTATCACGGATCTTGACTACTACATCTGCTGCCTGCTGAACAATCTCGGGACCCAACTCTGCCCTCTCTCCTACTTCATCCCAATGAACAGGGGATCTGCACTTGTGGCCATACAATGCTTCATACGGTGCCATACCAATAGAAGACTGGAAGCTGTTGTTATAGGTGAACTCTACCAATGGCAAGTTCGCCTCCCAACTCCCAGAAAAATCAATGACGCAAGCACGAAGAATATCCTCCAAAATCTGAATAACTCGCTCCGACTGCCCATCTGTCTGCGGATGGAAAGCTGTGCTAAACAGCAACTTAGTACCCAAAGTCGAATGCAAACTCTTCCAAAACGAGGAAGTGAATCTAGGGTCTCTGTCAGATACGATCGAAACTGGAATACCATGAAGTCGGACTATCTCCCGGTTATACAACTCTGCATACTGAACCATGGTGAAAGTCGTCTTAATAGGCAAGAAGTGCGCTGATTTGATAAGACGATCTACAATCACCCAGATGGCATTCGATCCTCTGGCTGACTTCGGCAAACCGGTCACAAAATCCATGGTAATGTTCTCCCACTTCCACTCGGGAATAGGAAGAGGCTTGAGCAAACCTGCTGGTCTCTGATGCTCGGCCTTCACTAATTGGCAAGTCAGGCACTCGGATACAAAACGCCTGATGTCCTTCTTCATCCCTGGCAACCAATACAATAGCTGCAGATCTTTGTACATCTTCGTACTCCCAGGGTGAATAGAGTACGGGGACATGTGGGCCTCTGTTAGAATATCTGCTCGGATAGAACCACTGCTAGGAACCCACATCCTGTCTCGGTATCTCACAATACCGTCGGTGACTGTATACAAGACACTGCCCTTGGCTTCATCTCTCGTCTTCCACTGTGCCAATTGCTCATCGGCTGACTGACCACTGCGAATACGGTCAAGAAGGGAGGACTGAATGGTCAAGGTAGATAGACAGGGAACTCTACCTCGAGGATAAGTCTCGAGATCAAACCTCTGCATCTCAGTCTGAAGAGGTCTCTGAATCTACAAGTGAGCCATCACTGCGACTTTTCTGCTCAGTGCATCTGCAACTACATTAGCCTTACTCGGGTGGTAGCTAATTTCCCAGTCGTAATCTTTCACAAGCTCCAACCAACGCCTCTGACGCATGTTCAGCTCCTTCTGCGTAAAGAAATACTTGAGGCTCTTGTGGTCGGTAAAGATCTGGCACTTCTCTCCATACAAATAATGCCTCCAAATCTTCAATGCAAAAACTACGGCGGCCAAGTCTAGATCATGGGTAGGGTAATTCTTCTCGTGGGTTTTCAGCTGTCGAGACGCATATGCTATCACCTTCCCATGTTGCATCAAAACTGCACCTAAACCGAGCTTCGAAGCGTCGGTATAAAGGACGAACTCACCGGGCCCTGATGGCATGGCCAAAACTGGTGCTGAGATAAGAGCTTGCTTCAAAGTATCGAAGCTCTTCTGGCACTCATCGCTCCACACAAACTTCACATTCTTCTTTGTCAATGATGTGAGTGGAACAGCAATGGAGGAGAATCCCTGGATGAACTTTCTGTAATATCCTGCTAGCCCAAGAAAACTGCGGATTTCGGATGCATTCTGCGGCACAACCCAATCTCTGACTGCAGCGACTTTCGCTGGGTCTACCTCAATGCCATTGCTAGAAACAATGTGGCCTAAGAACGCCACCTTCCCTAACCAGAATTCGCAGTTACTGAACTTTGCGAATAACTTGTGCTTCCGCAAGGTCTGCAGTACTGTGGTCAGATGTCTGCTGTGATCCTCCTGACTCTTGGAGTAGACGAGAATGTCATCTATGAATACTATCACGAACTGGTCGAGATACGGCTGAAATACGCGATTCATGAAATCCATGAAGATCGCTGGCGCATTCGTCAGACCGAACGGCATCACAAGGAACTCGTAGTGGCCATAACGAGTCCTGAAAGCTGTCTTGGAAACATCTGCATCTCTCACCCTCAACTGGTGATAACCGGAACGCAGGTCTATCTTAGAGAAAATCGAAGCTCCCTGCAACTGGTCAAACAGATCCTCAATCCTCGGAAGTGGGTACTTGTTCTTCACTGTATCCCTGTTCAACTCTCGGTAGTCAATGCAAAGCCTCATAGAGCCGTCCTTCTTCTTAACAAACAAGACTGGAGCGCCCCATGGAGAAAAGCTCGGGCGAATGAACTCCTTGTCCAGAAGTTCCTGAATCTGCTTCTTAAGCTCTGCCATCTCTGTTGGTGCTAGTCGGTACGGCGCTTTGGATATCGGAGCCGTACCTGGCATAAGCTCAATGGAGAACTCCACCTCTCTCTCATGTGGCATACCAGAGACGTCTTTGGGAAAAACGTCTAAGAAATCTCTGACAATCGGAACATCTGAGGCTGACTGGCTGGGTTCCTCGGGGACAGATAAAAAGGTCGCTAGAAATGCCCGACACCCTCTAAGCATGAGCTTCCTAGCCTGAACATATGGAATAATGCGCGGTAAAGGAAAGTACCTGTCCGGCTCAAATAAGAATTGCTCCATCCCAGGCGGTCGGACAAGAACAGATCTCTGCTGGAAGTCTATCAACACTCTGTTCCTCAATAGCCAGTCCATCCCTAGGATGATGTCAAATTCTGGCATCGGTAACACGATCATATCCGCATAAACAAGATTACCGTGCAGCTCCATATCTTTATCTCGGATAACATTGGTGGCTGCCATCTCCTCGCCTGACGGCAACACTACTGAAAAGGCTATGTCTAGCCCAATGGTCTTGATCTTGAGAAAATTTGCAAAGACCTCCGAAATAAACGAGTGAGTGGCCCCTGAATCTATCAAGACCTTGGTAGCGGAACCAGATATAAAAATTCTCCCTGAAAGATCGGAACTCTAAGTTGAATCCCACTACAAGATCTAAACTTATAGACATGCAAAGGTCAAGGTTCTTCTAGCTTAATTCCCCCAAAACAAATCTGAGTAGAGCATGCAATCCTATAACAGTTCTAAGTTCAAAAATCTAAATCCTGGTTTCCAAAACGCTGAAATTCGAATAATAACTCAATGCTTAAAGGTACCTGCCAACAACATAGTCTCCAGGTTTGTTTCTGCGGCATGGAGAGCAAAAACTCTGCCTTGAGTAGGCAGATTCCTCTGAGGGCACTGCAGCAACATGTGGTCTGGACTGCCACACTTAAAACACTTTCCTCAGCCAGACTTACATGCTCCAGGATGGCGGCGTGAGCACCTGGGACAGACTGGGTGCTCAAAAGTTCTCGGGGCTGGGCGCCCCTTGCTGCTGCTGCTGCTGTTGGCCTCTGATTCTAGGCGGTCCATGAAATGACCTCTTGTTATGCTGCTGATGCTGATGAGGAGGAGGGCGGTGCGGTGCCTGGACTGGGCGCTTGCCCTGGCGATCCCTCTCGATATCCCGCAGATCCTGCTCTGCGGCTAAGTCTTTGGAGACAGCAATCTCATAAGTAGCAGGGTCAGACACCCTAACATCCCGGCGCAAGATCGGCCGTAGACCCACCAGGAAATGCATTAACTTAGCTCTGGCATCATTCGCTATCAGGGGCACAAAGTGGCAGCCCCTCTCAAACTTACGGATGAACTCTGTAACCGTCATATCACCCTGTCTCAGACTCATGAACTCAGTGGTCAACCGGGTGCGCACTTCCTCAGCAAAATATTTGGAGTAGAAAACCTCCGTGAAGCGTGTCCATGACAGTGTAGCCAAGGTCAGGGCTACTGCTGCTCCTTCCCACCATAAGCGGGCATCTCCAGTGAACAGATAGGTGGCTCATCTGACTCTGTCGGCATCTCCCAGCTCCATAAACTCGAAGATGACCTCGAGGGATTTGATCCATCCCTCGGCAATCATGGGGTCAGACGTCCTAGAAAACTCCTTTGGATGCATTTTCATGAATCGCTCGTAAACAGCCTCTGGCCCTGTCGGCCTAGTTACCACAGCATTGTTCCCCGCAAACTGTGCGAAGAACTGTGTCATCCCAGCTAGCATCTGGGCACTCATGTCAGGTGGGGGCGGTGGTGGAGGTGGAGGTGGAGGAGGTGTCTGCCTCTCTTGTCTCTGATCGTCGTCGTCCTCGCGACGGTGCTCGCCACCACCTCTCGGGCGTCCTACTTGACGTCTAGAGGGCATACTGTTCCAACATAACCCATACGTAACTAACATGCATAATTCCATAATTTATTTGAAATGAACACTGAAATACTGAAAATCTGGTCGAAATTATTTCATGGAAGCATGCTGTCAAAATAATTCATGCTTTAAATAAAATGCTGAAAAGTAACACTTACAGACCGAAGGCGTGACTTCGTGAGCTTCTCGTGGTCAGTAGTAGTGTAACCCTTTACAAGAACATAGGCTCTGATACCAACTGTGAAGGCCCGAAAATCCTTGCTTTAAAATTTGCGGAAAATTAAAATTTTTCTTTTAAAATAATTAAAATTGCCTCATTCATAAAATCAACTGATAAATCAAGTTCAATGTTTAAAAATATAACAGCGGAAGAAAATAAAGTTTGCCGAAAATAACAAGTTAAAGAATATCCAACAACTGATTAAAATGTTTGAGCATCAAATAAAATGGCAAATGCTGAAACTGAGGTCCTCGGGTGCCACTACTGCTGACCCAAGCTGGCTCACTGATCCCCGCCCTCGGCCCTGACCTCATCGGTACCTACAACAATCAAGTCTAGTGAGCCTAAAGACTCAGCATGCATATATCGCAGGTAACGAGTAAAATCTGAAGTAAAATATGCATGGGATAAAATATCATGTCATGAGGCATGCTGAAAATAATCTGCACTGAGCAATTATAATACGTGCATAACTGAACTGAAAATCACAGTAAAAATATTTGCTCCTTGGAGCCCTGTACTGAAATAACTGGTAAAATTTTCTGTTGAGATTATGGTCTACGCCTGTGGCCCCTGCACTAAGCTGAACTGGTCGGTAACTGGCTATCGGGGAGTATAAACTGTACTGAGCTGGCCGGTCACTGGCGACCGGGTGGTACCAAATTGAACTGATCGGTCACTGGCGACCGAATAAAATAATGCTCCCATCATAGTGAATTGACCACAAGCAATATCGCATAAATCTCAAAATAAGTATTTTCTATTTTCATGCACGTAAAATAATTAACTGGCATAATGAAAATATCCTGTGTATTTTACCAACTGGATTGGATTGGATCGTCCCCAGGCTCGCTGCAACCTAACTGCCATGAAAAATATGCAATAGCTTAAACTTGACCAACTATGCAATTTACGTTCAAAAAGTGCGACTCTGACGCCTAATGACTTCGTATTTAATCATGACTCCGAACCAACCTGAACCGACACTGAACCGACATATAGTCATGATAAAAATACGCTTAAAACACTGAAATAATGCTCCTATAATTATTAGGGTCGAAATCTAGGTGAAATGGAGGCCAAAATATGAAACGCTCTTTCGAGAGTCAATTGGGCACATCGCACCGTAAATTCTTGTACGACCTCAAAAATGATCCGAATCACAAACGGTCAAAAACACGACCTTCCCAACTTAAAGGGGCACTGTCCAGTCCAAGGCCATAGGCTACAAGCCAACCGAGAACTCGAACGAGCCACCGAACCGAAACAAAAAGTTGCTGTCCCAAAAATACAGCAACCTTGCTTGCGTCGTTTGCGAGGCTAATGGCCATTGGGGCCTGAACCACCAACCAAAACCTCTCCACAACATCCCAAGGAATGATTTGAACCATTTCTAAGGGCCCTAGGCCAGCCACAATCCGCATCACACCAAAACTCAACCAAAGGGTCCAACCGAGAGCATCTTGTATGCGTGAGGTGTTTATGCTATGATCGATGTCTCGTATCATTCCAGTGGCCATTTGATTGACCATGGCACGATCTAGACATCTAGGGCATGGTATGAACCGTGGCTAAGGGCCATAGACCAACCAAGATCCATACCAAACCACCATGGCCGAAACCATAAGCTGTCCAACCGAAGGGGGCCGAGAGGGGAGGGGCTGTTCTTGTTGATTTGATTAAAAACCAATGCACCATGGACCAAGCCACCAAAAGGGCGACTTAGTCACATCATAGACATGATAGGGAAGTGATCTAACCATGGCTATAGGCCCTTAGGACAGCCAAGATCAGATCCTTTCCCATGACAGCAAAAAAACTGAAATTTTCGAACACATGAGAAGCAATGGGAAAGTTGCTGTCATTCTGAATTTTCAGGGAGCATGGGGTTAAACCAATGGACAAACGTGGTCCTAATGCATCCTATTACATGTATATATGCCGCCTTGGGAGCCTGGAATTGAACCAATCACCTGAAACAACAAAACTCAGAAAAAACGTGAAGCTTGTCATGAAAGGGCCGAAATCTGCATGCATTATTTTCTGAAAATTCTATGATGTATTTCGGTTTTTGCATGATAAAACTTGATCATGTACTGAAAAATAATTGATAATATGACTTGATTGAGGTTTGAAAGAAATCTAGACATGCCTGGTTGCGTTTCGAAATAAAATGAACGAAACGACGACGACGCGACGCGGCGCGGAGGAGGTGGAGCGCTTCTTTCCTTTTTCTTGCTGTCGATTTCTTTCCCTTTCTTTCTAGCTAAGACTCACGATTTTTAATCTGAAAAGGGCTGCTGTTTTCGGTGATGGAGGAGTGGATTAAGTGGTTAAGGGAGTGGAGCAGAATGGTGCAAAATATAAGGGCCAAATCAAGACCAAGTCTCCCTAAATTTGAATTTTGAATTGTAGTTGCTATCAAGTCTTCTTGGATGGATCTAGAAAAGGTGATGGCCGATTTCCTCAAGCTATCTAGACTAGGATAATGCTTATTAGTTAATTAATTAAGGTTGCTCCATAATTAAAAATATTAGCATGCTAAAAGATGACAAAGAATTGGTCAAAGGATGAGTTGGCAAATGAATTATTTAAATCAACAAAGGGGTGACCGAAATTACATGCTAGACTAGGATAGGATAATGCTAATTAGATCATTAAATGGTGCTAGAAAGATCAAAGAATTATCTAGTAATTAAGGGGAGTAGCCGAAATCTACTAGTAAAAATGTAGGGGAAATATTGTTTATTCACTAAATTAATAACTCTTAAAAGCCTCACTAATCCTTTAATTAATTTAGTGAATTAATTCCTTAATTAAGTAACTTAAATGAGCTTATTTCTTATTCACCTCAAGTAACTTAAATAATTCCTTAAACTTCCTTTTTAACTTAGATGAACTTACTTGCTAGCTAAAATAACTTCTAGAAATATTTCTCAAATCTTAAATTCTATCTCAAAACTCCGACTCCAGTCCGGCCTCACTGAAATAACCGAAATGCTAAAAATCAAACTACTGCACTGAAATAATAAAATAATTAACTTCAAAGAAATGCATTAAAATAATCATGCAATGAAGTCAATTTAATTTAAAATACTAGAATTATGCATGACTTATACATAGACTGATTTACGGGTTCTACAAGAGGTATCACAAGGGGTTTTGTGTGACAAAGTGTGTAGTAGGTGGAGGGATGACAATGGGGTGGAGTTGGGTTTGTTATCTCCATCCTAGTCTTCGAATTACATCCCTACCCCTATACTTGTCACGATCTTCGTTTTTTCGGGTTCGGGTTCGGTTCCCATTTCAAAATATTAATGGGGCAACACGGCGTGGGTACAGGGATTCCCCGTCCCGATCCCCGTTTCGAGTTTTCCCCGTGGGTCTCCAAATCCGTGGGAAAAATTGTCATCTCTAAGTAGGTTTTGGTGTTTAAATTTATGGAAAATAACTTTTAAAATCAGCCAATATTGTTTATTTTGAATTTTAGTTTATTAACAGGTTAAATTTTGGTCATTGTACACTAACTATCAGTGTTCGGTTATTTTGGTTAAATTGCTGATGCGACGCTGAATATATTAACTTTTTTGACATCATAGCAGCATTCTTTTTAATGTTAGTAAATTTTTGGTTCAACTTAACAATTTTCAATGTAAGATCAATATTTTTTGTTTCAATGTCACAATTTTCAATATAAAATCAATACTATAAAGATAATTTTATTAACTAAACACATAAACTAAGCTTTACAATAATGACATTCTATTACAATTAACTATAAAAAATTGATTTTTAAGCATTTTTATTTGCAAAGTGATCAACCAATATTTTATAAATAGATTTTTATTAGAACTCATTGATGTTGCGGAATATCACGAACCGGAACCTTCTTGTGCATTCCAAAAACTTCTAAATAGGTGCTCCGTAGAGGTTCAAGCACTTCTAAAACATTCTCCATATTTCATCAATTAAGAGTTTTCTGTGAAATCTTTTGTGCATAGAATGATCATTTAGAATAGTATAGAATGGAATTAACTAGAATAGTGTAGATCTTAGAACCTCCTAGAGAGTTGATATGTATCGCTTTCATTGTAGAAAGCTACTAGTATAAATAGATTAATATAAATAGGGTGAAGCTCTTATTGTAAACTACCAAGTTTTCAAGAAATATAGCATTTTCTTTCAAAGTTTTCTAGAAGCATTTTTACTTAAGTCACTTGCACACAAGCACCAAAGGACTTTATTTATGCAGCTTACATGGGTAAACAGATAAAGTAAATATCATAATTGTACAAAACCGTAAAATATTATTAAAATAAAGATCGTTTTACATTAGAGCCAATAAAAACCCAAGCCACAAGTTGGCTCGCTGCACACCTGCTCTAACAAATACAAAATACTAGGAAATTCAAATATCCAACCTTATTTTTCCTACCAATTAATAGAATAAACATCCTTCCATGGTAGTTATTATGTATAGGACATATCATTGGATTTTCACAGAAGCACCGCAGAAGGAAAAATTGGAAACACAGACCTGCTGACGGAGATAGAGGCCTGTCATAAATCATAGATTGTAAGGGGCTGCTGACTGAGGATTTCAGTCGAGAGGGCGGACTTTTAATTGACAATTTTTAAAGATGAATTTCGTTATACTGGAGATGGGGAGAGTAAATATTCAGGCTGTAATCTTTGTAGAAGTATCCCACATAAGGGACAACATGGTGAGAAAGATTTTTTGAAGGCTGAAGATTCGAAAAAAGATTTAAAATTGGAAGGGTATAAAGGCATCGTGAAAAAAATTAGAGTGCCAACTTTGAAGCTCGTCTTTGACAACACATGGAAAACCAGGAATATTTAGCAGGGCAAAGTTGCATAGATACAGAACACCGGTGTAGCTTATGGGTTTGATCAACTCCATTTCCATTCTTCACTCCCGAACAAATGGCGTATTCTATTGATTCAAATGGCACAATAGCTGGAAAAAAACTGCAATGTTCTTCATATTCAAAACTCTCTCTCCTGTTAATAAAGCAAGAATGGAACCAGCCTTCAGCTAATAGATTGATACAGTATCTTAAGATGCTATTCTATGTATGTGTGCATGAATGAACCAAAAGAAGTTCAACAAAGATAAGAACATCATGAATTAAATCAGGACGCCAACAGCCAACATCGCAAAAATTTGTTGGCACATCTGACAGAAGATCTAAAATGGCAGAAAAATATAAACCAACAAGTCTTTTCCGTAGTTCATTTTCACAGCACAACTGCAACTCCTTCCATACATTTGTCTGTTCCTCTATGGCACTACTGAATCTTTCCAAGTCTTGGTGTTTTCTACTCTCGCTCACCTCATCATTTTTAAGCACAACATGCCTGATGATTACATTGATGAGGTGCAACTTACGGGTTGAAAGAGTGGGCAAAATTTTAAATGCCGTAGACAAGAACGTAGTACAAACGCCAAAATTGGATCCAAAATAAGATGTCAACCATTTCTGCAGAATATGCTCTACATAGTTTTGTATCGACTGTTTGAAAGACACGAGGGCTGCCACAATATCCCAAATGTTCAGAAGCCCACTGAAACTCCCACACAGACTCAGAGACCATAATATGTTTTTTCCCACCAAATTAATTCCACCTCAGGGAAACCAGGAAATGATCCCAAATCAATATCAAAACATATATTGGAGGAAGTGTCCAATTGCTGCCCTCCAATCCAAAGGAACTCGATAGCAGCTTTCTGAGTTCTGTAAAATTACAATAACATTTATTGGTCAATCAAACATAGGTCACTGTTTGAACGGTTAGTTCTTATTGCTTCCATTAAGCTTTTGACTAAATCATCAAAATTTTCTTTTAAAGAAATGTGGGTGCTTGTTTGTTGCAAGCATCTATCCACATGGCAGTTGCTATTTCATAATTTGTTACTAGAAAATATAATTTTAAAAGTTCACCTTTCCTGGTACATGGGATTTAATAAATCAGAATCAAATCTTCGAGCCTGCAAATAACAGACACCAAACTTCTTAGAACTAGATTTAAGTACATGGTTATCAATGACATCTATTCAGCATAAGGTAAAAGGTGACCAAGTGCAAGAAAAGGATCAAGAAATTCCATTGCTTAGAGTCATTTCAGTCAACTAAGCTCCTTTTCCTAGGTATTATTATATGACTACTGTTCCGGAGAGATGAAATTTCGATCTTTCTATTTTCCTCTTTATTTTTATTTTCAGTAAATTTTCTTTATTTTTGTAAAGGGCAAGAAGCAATATATTGACCAATCTCATCTGAAACATAATATGAGAGAAGTAAAAAATCAATTTTTTGGATGGTATGTTATCTAAGAGTTTTCTCAAAATGCTATGAATAGAATTCAGTTTTTTCTTCAAATCTTGAATCGCTACATCGAGTGAGTTTATTATTTTGACTTAAAATTTGATAAGAGAGAAAAACTAGTACAATATTATGGATAAGTTCATGGAAATTCCAACTATAAGAGAATGGACGGATGGAATATGATACCACAGCAATTGCCAAGCTCCCATGAGATACTGCCAGACCAAAGCAAGAATCATATACATATGGAACCTGCAGAGAAAATCTAGAGTCTATTGGAAACAAATATGCAAATTTAAGACAGAAGTAAACATGAAAAATTAATGCATACATCCGGGGAGCTATTCAAACCAGGAGTATTTGAAGGAATGTGTATTTCCCTTAGTGCTTTCCCAACTAAATTCCACGCTTTCATAGAGTTGTCCTGTAATACATGAACTGATCAAATAATCTGGAGGGCTACCAAGCTTTTCAACCTCAAGGCTTTCTGCTTGAGGCATTACTTGATAACAAAAGCAATTAACATGGATTTTTTAATTTTTAATATATGTTGAACTAACACTCCCTTAATACTAAAATTCATATTTATATCAATAAAACACTTCCTTCAATATTTATTACCTGGCTGCAGCTGTACAAGCAGAGTCCATCAAAAGCCCAAGCTAAACCAGTGACCTGATTGTTATTTTACAAGATAAATCATATGCCATTCCATATGCCAAAAAAGGTGTTGAGAACTTACAATGTGGTCATGCGCACTATAACAGCCAATTATTTCAAATTCATGGCTGGTCATATTCATGGTCCACACTTCAAATGATCCGGATCCTTTACCAATAGCCAGGAACAAATTTAGTGGTGTTTGCAGGGGGCAGTAAATGAAAGTATGGAGACAGGTGCTGAATCAACAGTAATAACCTAATTACACGAGCAATCACAAGTTCCAAAATAAGATATAATCAAAGTAGCTGGTCTAAATTTTGAAAGGATAAGTAGCAGACTTTTAGCAGGATATGCTGACCTCCCTCAGCAAAGAAAATTAAGCATGAACAGTTTCAGATGACTTCAGCAGTTCCTTAATATTCACCTGCCAAATCTTCACTCTATAAACAAAAAGAAGAGGAAAGTCACAAAATTAAATGTTATAATCAAATAAAAGATAAACCTTATATGTATGTGTGTGTATAATTCAGTAGTTCTAACCCATGTCAAGCAAATTTGCTAGACTTTTGGCTTCGAAAACAGAAAAAGGTTAATTAGTTACTCACCTCCCATTAAAACTTCCCGTCGCTAAAAGAAGTTGAGGTTTTGAAATTTCAAAGCCATATAAAGCCCAGCAAATAGATGTGATGCATGTATCATGCGCCTTGAGAAAGCCACCATTTGATGTTTTACATGGGAGTTCAGGGGTAATAATGGAATAACTCTCTGGTGCATCAATTCTCCAGAATGAAATTAGACCACATTTCAATCTAGTAGCAAGAATAGAGCAGCAGCCCGAGGAGTTATGAGGAATAGAAACCCAATCTTCAGATGTCCTCAGAATCGGTGACCAAGCCACAATAAGGGGTGTCAGCATTGCATTGCGAGATGCATATTGTTGTGCTGTTATTAGTTGAACATTGCATTCTTTGATCTTCAGAGGTGTCCCTTCAGAAACAGATATGGGAATAATTTCCCATGTATTGTTTTCTTTTACGTTGTCAAGTTTTTTTGCAGCAACCTAATAAAAATATCAACACATTCAATGTAATGGCATATATCAAATGCACAACTTTTCAAATTGAAAGCAGATCATGTAGCTGCATTGAAGCTGATTTAGTAAGTATGAAGGTTCATGTCATGGAATAAAATGATAAAACTAAATCAGATAGTGAATGCAGTGTGCAGTACATTAGTTTCATTCTGTCTCCTTCGTTTTCTTTCCTTTCTTAAACTAGATACAGGTGGCTCATTAGGGCATTCAGATTCTGCATTATCTCGACTCCCTATCACCTGTATAAAGAAAAAACCCCAAGAATAGTTGGAATTCATATCATTAATTGTTATGTCATCAAGAATATTTCATCTAGAAAATTATATGGGGATATGCAAGAAACGCTAATCAGCAAAAAGTTGAAAGATAGAACCAACTTCACATCTAAACTTTCTGAAGATATAATTTGAGACTCTCCGAAATTGATCTTGGAAAGATAATTATACATCATCTCTGATATGTCCATAACCTAGAAAATTTCAGATTATAACTTTAGCAAATGTGTGAAAAACAAACATTAAATTTAGGAATCACAGATAACATACTAGATTCCAAATTCATGACATTTATTATGCATAAGCAACAAAACCGTAAATACAACAAACTTGAAGGGCTATGAAATTCTTTTTGAAAGAAATGTTGATTAGGTATTGCCTCTCCAAACATAAACAAAGCCTCCAGTACTAACACAACAAATTTACACATTAGCACAAATATGAATCTACTCATGGGCTCATAGCCAATACAGAACCAACAGTAAGAACATAATTAAGAGCATCGATAGACACAAGAATTGAAACAATTCCATTGGTAAAATTTTCACCATTTTTTTTGGTCCAGGAAGATTATTAAAGTGAAGAGACAGCAAGCTCGAACCATAATTCTGGTCCTGCCACCACTATTTCCTGAAAGCTTCATTTATAAAATACTTAATACCTCAATCCATTCAGCCGAAAAATCACAGAAGGGAAAACGGTAAAGTTTGACGCGTCCCCCAGTGGTGCAAACAGCAAGCAAACAACTGCACGATTCATAGCAAAATGTAGAATTAATTCAGGGAGGCAACTTGCGTTGCATACTCAAACAAAAACTTCGATCAGGGGTAATGGTATCAGTACCCAACATTGCTAGCAAGATCTGCAGGAGACCAGGAAATTAACCTAACACATGGCCTTGTATCCCGCGACACATGCATTGGCAACAAGCACCCAGAGAGAAAATCTATCCCTGTGAAAAAATGAAAACAAAATCAAATGCAGTGACCTGAGAAAATAAAAAGTACTTGAAACCTCAACTCAAAATTAATTTTCATTTGCACTGTAAAACCACAAACCCAGAAATCCAAATGGCATCCAAATTGTGTACATACATACATACAATGAGCTCATTCAAAACTATGAAATTCATTTTTTAATATGATTCTACGTACCTCCAGCATTTATTACACCAATGGAAAAAGGCTTGCTTGGGAGAACAGAAATTACACCTCGACATCCAGCTCCAGAAGGTTTAGCAGGATTCTAACCAAGTGAACAACAAGCATATACCAGTGATTCGAGGGCTAAATCAACAGTATAAAATTAAATCCTAATTTGAAAAAACAAATAAAAAGTAAGGTAATATGAATTATATAGACCAACTACTATAAGATTCTCTATCAAATTCAAATCAAACCCTGTATTGAACTCTAACATAAAACAGCTTCCAGACCAGTTATGAAGATCAGGTAGATTAAAATGTAAGCATAAATTTGGCGTTTAAAATTCAATAACAATGCAAAAATCTTCGGCTAAAAAATAAGCATGCTATTCAGAAATATTATTACATTATATGCAATCAATTGATTTAGTAGTTGTCTTTCCTAAGTCATGGGATCAGATCCCATCAGGTGGATCACAGAATACTGGACTCAGAATCAGTGGTCATTGATTCTTGTTCATGTCACTGCATGGTTAATAATGTCATCTGCATAATCCTCACACTAACAGAATCACTTAACAGCCCAAAATTCTTGATCAACTAAAAACTCAGCTAGAACAGATTGAATGCCAGGATACTTCTGAACTTGAGCAATTTCAATGTGGAGACTCAAATGCTATACATCGTATCAGTAAAATTGCATCAAAGCAATTCAATACTAAAATCAGCAAACTTTGAAAAGTTAACAATTACCAGGATCGTAACGAGGCTACCAGAAGCGATCGCCACCAGATTCTCTTCGGACCAAGCAACAGCGTTCGGATAACAAGGCGCTGATACGAGCACCGCTGCTTGGAAGCGGGAAGACATTGTTGAAGAGAATTGAAACAGAAAGCAGAGCGGTGTTTTATTATTTTGGAGTGAAGCAGATTCGATTCTTCGACCTAATTTGTGAAACAGCTCGAATTGTCCAAATCGAATTACACCATATAACCTACATATATTTGTATTTCCTAGACTAGACTAGAAGACTAAAAAAATCTTCTATTTTATATTATTAAAAAAATAAAAATATTTATTTTTATGTGGATTTAGGGATTTCTCGCTTAGAGGGCAAAAACAATGGATATTGAGGAAGCAACAAGCATTGAAGAAATGAAGTTGAAACATTAGTCAATCTCTTGCATTACCAAATTTAGGGGTGAGTAGAAACCAAAGCCAAATCAAATAGTTGGTTTGGTTTTTAGTCGATCGATTTATATTGGTTTTAAAATTAATCATATTGTTCAACGCGTTTCTTGTAGTGCTTATCGGATTTTTATGGAATTGGATAAGGAAACAATTAGTATTGACCTCTATTGTTGGGATTGTACCTATTTAAGATAAGTTGACTTAAGCTTCTGACTTAAGATGAAATATTGATTCGGGGGACAATAAATTGTTTATGGAAAAAAAAAAGAAAAAAAATCTGAAATACGAATTATAATAAGTTTGGAATATTTCAATACCGAAGTTGATTTTGGGCAATAGTTAAATGTGTGAACATTAATTTGGGTTCTTAAGAATGCTAAGCGTTAACATTAAATATGTATGATTTTGGGTTATTTTGTTTAAAAGAGTATGTGAATAAAATAAGTTATGATATATTGCTGGATATTGAGGAAAATATAGCATAATAAGTTTTGACTCATATTACGGTACTAAGAATGATTAAAGGAGGAAGACATTCAATAAAAATATTTGGTGTTAGGGCTCTCTAAGCTCATGGTCTTGAGGAAAGTAAGATTTACTGCAAGAAAGATATTGGGCAAGAATTAATTTTATTCGTACAAGGTTGAATAAGATTTTATTTTATGGCGACTAAGTTATAATTTTTGGGATTTAAATCAATAGGCTATAGATTCATATTGAGTTAAGTTCCAAGATTTGATATGAGTTTTAAGTTTTGAGATAATATTTGTGATAATTTTAAGATAAAATAAAATCAGTATCTATTCGCAACTATCCAGTGCCGAATTGATTAAAAGTACTTCGGTAGATTTCAATATCATCATATGGATGGATTGGTTATGTAAGAGCAGTGCAATAGCAGATTGCCGGAGTAAGAATTTCAAACTCCAAACCGCGAACCAAGAAGAAATCAGGTATCATGGCAATGCCAAGAGATAGAAATACATTTTTTCTGCTTCTCAGACTTGGAAAGCCATAAATTCAGACAAGAAGTTTACCTAGCAATGGTGAACGAAGTGCAGGAAGGAATTGAGCTCAATCTGGAAGATGCCCTATTAATGTGGGAATTCCCGAACGTTTTTCTGGAAGAATTCTCAGGATATTCTCGGACCACGAGGTTGAGTTCAAAATCAATGTGGTTCTCGGTGTTGCACTAATTTCAAAAGCACCATACCGAATGACGCCAACTGAACTCCAGGAGCTAAAAGAACAACTCTAAGAATTGCTAGACAAGAAGCAATTTGAACCGAGTAAGTCTCCATAAAGAACTCCGGTACTGTTTGTGAATAAGGAAGACAGAAGAATGAGATTGTGTATAGATTATAGAGAACTCAATAAGATCACAATCGAGAATAAATATCTTCTTCCAATGATAGAGGATCTTTTCGATCAACTTAAAGAAACTACAACTTCTCCAAACATGGCCTGAGAACAGGCTAGTACCAATTGAAGGTCAGGGCTGAAGATATCTCCAACACCGCTTTTCGGACAAGATATGAGCATTACGAGTTCACAGTGATGCCTTTTGGGTTGACCAATGCGCCTGCAGCCTTTATGGACCTAATGAACAGAGTGTTCAAACCATTTCTGGATCGGTTCGTAGTGGTATTTATCGATGACGTCCTCATTTAATCTCCCAACGAGGAAGAACATGAAGAGCACCTCCGCCTCGCACTACAGACACTGAGGGAGAAAGAGCTATATGTTAAGTTTAAGAAATGTGAGTTCTGGCTTAAGAGTGTATCCTTTCTAGGACATGTGATATCGGAAGCAGGAGTATCAGTGGATCCCAAGAAAGTTGGGACAATTACAGAGTGGCCAAAACCTAAGAACGCCACAGACATCAGGAGCTTTCTTGGACTGGCAGGTTATTACAGGAAGTTCGTCGAAGGTTTTTCTTCCATAGCTATACCACTGACTAAGCTCACGCAGAAGAATTCCAAGTTCATCTGGGACGAAGGTTGCGAGAAAAGTTTTCAGACATTGAAAGAAAAACTTGCATCCACGCCATTGCTAATCTTACCTACTGAAGATAAGGAATTCACCATCTACAGCGACGCATCTAAGGAAGGTCTGGGATGCGTACTCATGCAAGAGGTAAGAGTGATTGCCTATGCGTCAAGGCAGTTGAAACCACACGAAAAGAACTACCCTACGCATGATCTTGAGTTAGCAGCGGTTGTCTTTGCCTTAAAAATTTGGAGGCACTACCTCTATGGCGCCCAGTGTGAAATCTTCACAGATCACCAAAGCCTCAAGTACTTGTTCACCCAGAAGGAACTTAATATGAGACAGAGGCGATGGATCGAACTTTTGAAGGACTATGACTTGACCATAAGCTACCATCCTGGTAAAGCAAACAAAGTGGCTGATGCGCTAAGTCGGAAGGGCCCAGGAAAAATGACTCTAGCCTCCCTCTCGGCCCAGCCATGTCTGCAAGAGACCGTCAAGTTAAATCAGGACCGAGACCCCGAGCTAAAGAAACTTAAGGAACAAGTCGCAAGCAATAAGTTTCAAGATTTACAAATTGATGACAATGGAGTCGTTTGGATGAAAGGACGACTGTGGGTACCAGACAGCGATAACCTCCGCCAAGAAATATTATCAGAAGCACACAAGTCCGAATTTTTAGTCCATCCAGGGAGTACAAAAATGTACAGAGACCTTAAGGGTAATTTTTGGTGGAATGGAATGAAAAGAGATGTGGCAGAATTTGTCTCAAAATGCCAAGTGTGTCAACAGGTCAAAGCAGAGCACCAGCGACCTGGAGAGTTATTGCAACCTTTGGAGATACCCGACTGGAAATGGGAGCACATCTCCATGGACTTTGTGGTAGGATTACCAAAGTCGAGGCAAGGTCAAGACGGTATATGGGTGATCGTGGACAGACTCACCAAGACTGCACACTTCCTACCCGTCCGCATGAATTACAATCTCGATAAGCTGGCTTCACTGTACATAGACAGCATCGTCAGACTTCATGGAGTGCCAGTGAGCATCTTATCCGATAGAGATCCGAGGTTCGTCTCGCACTTTTGGAAGAGCTTTCAAGAGGCCATGGGAACAAAAGTAACCCTAAGTACGGCCTATCATCCCCAAACCGACGGACAAACTGAGAGGACCATACAAACCTTGGAAGATATGCTGCGAGCATGCGCTCTCGAATTCAGTAGCAATTGGAGCACTCATATACCTTTAATTGAGTTTGCTTACAACAGCAGTTATCACAGCAACATCGGAATGGCTCCATATGAAGCTCTTTATGGCAGGAAATGTCGATCACCACTTTATTGGGACGAAGTGGGAGAGAAAGCCTTGGTGGGACCCGAGCTAGTACAGATGACAGTGGAAAAGGTTAAGATCGTTCGGGAAAAGCTCAAGGCAGCTCAAGACCGACAGAAGAGTTGGGCAGATCTGAAAAGAAGACCTGTAGAGTTCAACGTGGGCGAGAAGGCTTATGTGAAAGTCTCGCCTATGAGAGGAGTTGTCCGATTCAGAAAGGCCGGAAAACTGAATCCTCGATATGTTGGACCTTTCGAAATCTTGGAAAAAGTGGGCACACTAGCATGCAGACTGGCATTGCCACCGAACATGTCAAGGATCCACAACGTGTTCCATGTTTCTCAACTAAGGAAATACGTTCCAGACCCAAGCCACGTTCTGGAAGTAGAACCACTCATAATGGAAGGAAACTTGGGAGATGAACTGAAATACGAAGAAGTTCCTATCAGAATTGTGGACACCAAAGAACAAGTTCTTAGGCGACGTATCATTCCCTACGTCAAGGTACAATGGTCCAACCACACCGAGCGAGAAGCAACTTGGGAAGTTGAAGAAAAGATGCAAAAGGAATATCCTTATCTGTTTGGAGACCAAGCCAACTCAAGTTTCGAGGACGAAACTTCTCATAAGGAGGGAGGGATGTGAGGACCGAATTTTTATCCATATTATAATTAAATAATTGTAAGAAGATTTTAGCATGAGATCTTATTTTGTGCATTGGAGAATATTTTATGGATATGTGGAGATACTCTAGGATATACAATATTAAGTTAGTTAATGTATCAAGCATGCAAATTTCAAAATAATTGGAAGGAAATCATCTCAACTTTGCACCGAAACCGTTGGATCAAGCTACCATATGTTCAATCCAAATCAAGGGTCATGAGATTAAGAAATCTCCCAACTTAGGGAACCATATTTTCGAAATTAAGTAAGGGGATTGGAGCCAAAATTGAGAGATTTGAACCAAATTTAAGCATGATTGGACTACCATATTGAGCTCCACCCTTCTCACCTATAAATAGACCAACACCCCTAGCCATTCTTTACACCCAATTCTCGAAAATCTTTGCTGAAATCTCGAAATTCAGCAGCACTCCCTAGCCGAAACTCTGCCCGAAAATCGTCCAAGAAATTAAGCCGAAGTTCTGTCCGAAGGAGGAGCAAGGAGCGGTCCAGTTTCCGAGCCAATCATCCACGTTTTTAGCAAGAAAATATACTGTAAGTGGGCTGTTTTAAAGAATTAATTTCGATTATGCATTCTTCGTGTGTTTTTGAAAATACAGTCGAGTACATGTTCTTGTCTACTCCTTTTCTTGTGTCGAATTGCCATATTGTTTTAAGCACTGTGAGGAGTCGACTGTATATGGGTGGGAATCCCAACCATGACGTACCCTTACGCGGTGGGGGATATAACCGCTATACGGCCTCGCCCCCTTAGAGGAGTAAAAATTAGGGACTGACGTCAGTAAACCATAGAAAGTTGGATAAATCACAGTGGTTAGTAAAGTTTATGCATGTGTTATGAAGTACGTATGAACTCATGATTTATGATTCGAATTTTATGCATGTTGTATTTATTGTGCTCGATATTTCTCCCACTTGCTGAGTATTCCCAAAATACTCACCCCCCTTACGACCCTCCCCAGATAAGCCCGAAGCACAGATTGAGGAGGAAGAATCCGAGCAGTTTTGGGATGGTGAAAGTTCGAGAAAGTTGATTATGTTTAAGTTATTTTATTTCAGAATTACGCTTCCGCATTAAAACTTTGTCGTCTTATTTATTTTAGCAATTGTAAAGACAATCGTTATTTTATCTGAGATTATGATTTATAAACTGGTTTTCGGTTTATACTGTGCTACGAGGCTGGTTGTTTTCAATTGTGTGATTGTTAAACAACGCCGATGTCGACTGACCCCGGTCTCGGGGCGTGACAGGATTGTTCGGATATATATAACAAATACATATATTTTTTCTTAACGTAACATTTCTTAACGAAAGACATAACGTATCATAATCATATCCTGAACATGAAGCATTGAAATTTCATGTAATTTCCACGATTTTACTAATATATGTCCCCTATATGTTAATACTCAAGTGACGAGGCCATACAATGATTATAATCTCATCATATAGTGGTCATATAATAGTTATAATCCTACCATATAGCGGTCATATCTTATAATAGCTTTCAAAATTTTTATTGAATTATATCAATGTTTGGAACATATAAAGCTTAGACAAGACATAAACGAATAAATCATGCTCAAACGAAATTGTTCAAAAATGGAACATAGAATATCATACGTGTATATACTTTTTTAATACATAATCCCGATTACTTTGGTCTTTCTTGATTCCATACGTGAATATGAGTTGCTAGATTGTAGTTCAAATATAGTACTTGGTTGCTACTAGAAATTTTACTCGAAAATGGACAGAATAATGCCACGAAATCTGCTGCTGAAAGCCTCGAATTTGGAAGTTTTTATTCTTGAATTTTTGTGAGGTTTCAGTGTTATTTTATCTTTGTTTGATCTCTTACTTATAGTTTGGATCTTACTTATAGTTGGGAAGAGAGAAGTTGAGCTGATGCCTTAGTGAACGTTTTAAGGCTTTTAAGCAGCTTATTTAATGCTATAATGTAGCCATCAATTGGGTGTTACAATATGAATACGGACATGGCTTAATTTTTGAGATTTGTCATTATAGGTTGTCATCAAGTCATTGAATGGGTTCGAACTTATTGGATGTGCCCAAAATTTCGAGTTCTTGGGCTGTAGTATTTATAAATTTTTGTGGCCTTCACACAACCTATTAATGAATATATAATTCAGTCTTCGGAAAATTAATCGAAAAAATATACCATCCGAGCAGATCCTATATACGGTTTCTAGCTTATACATATCATCAACCACAATGCATCTGCTCCGATGTATGTCGATACCATACTGAACCTCGCCATCTGATGACGCTCGTGGAGTCGATAAATGAGTCAAAGTCTAGCACTAGTACGTAGATAATCTATGTTGTCTCGGATCAAAATACTAATGATATAAAACCTTAACTGCAGACTAATCTACTCGATAAATAATAACCAATTGGAAAGTCGGATGAAAGGTTGTCCAGTGACTCATCATATGATCACACATCTGTATGATTGAATATCTCTATGCACATACCAATGAAACGTGGCCTATAACATCACATATATGTCTCGAAATAGAGTGACCAATGTATACCTTATTTTTTAATCAAAATTGGATAATCATTTTTTTTTCCGACGAAATTAAGGTGTAAGACTTGTCATACAAAAGTACAAACAAATGTTTTTTTTTTTTACTTTTACCCCATCATTTATTGATATGAAGATTTCATTCCGTGGATTCATGAATGATTTCAAATTTTGTCAAATTTTTGTCTACATTTTCCTGAACTAATAATGTTGCAAATCATTAATGAATCAAGTCTCAAAAATATTTTTTTAGAAAAAAATGATAAAGAAACTAAATATTTGGAAAAAATATATATTATCAGTATATAGTATACATATGATTTATGAGCTAAATTATTTATATATTATATTAAATAAACACCATGTGTATGTCGGCTAGTTTAAGTGTAAAGATAAAGTTAAATCATTGGGATACTTTTGCACGCGTGTGGAGATTTTGTGTGCTTACACGAATGAATCAGTTGGAATATGTGAAAAAGTCGTTTAAAGATGAAAAAGTTGATTCTTTGATAGATTCGGATAAACATTAAATTATACAGTCACAAACACAAAACGTGGCAGTGGAGGTGTCACAAGGGGTTTTGTGAAAAAGTTGATTCCTTTTGATAGATTCGTAAAAACATTAAAGTATATAGTGACAAATCACAACACGTGGCAGTAGAGGTGTCACAAGGGGTTTTGTGTGACAAAGTGTGTAGTAGGTGGAGGGATGACAATGGGGGTGGAGTTGGGTTTGTTATCTCCATCCTAGTCTTCGAATTACATCCCTACCCCTATACCTGTCACGATCTTCGTTTTTTCGGGTTCGGGTTCGGTTCCTATTTCAAAAATATTAATGGGGCAACACGGCGTGGGTACAGGGATTCCCCGCCCTGATCCCCGTATTGAGTTTTCCCCGTGGGTCTCCAAATCCGTGAGAGAAATTGTCATCTCTAAGTAGGTGTTGGTGTTTAAATTTATGGAAAATAACTTTTTTAATCAGCCAATATTGTTTATTTTGAATTTTAGTTTATTAACATGCTAAATTTTGGTCATTGTACACTAACTATCAGTGTTCGGTTATTTTGGTTAAATTGCTGATGCGACGCTGAATATATTAACGTTTTCGACATCATAGCAGCATTCTTTTTATTGTTAGTAAATTTTTGGTTCAACTTAACAATTTTCAATGTAAGATCAATATTTTTTGTTTCAATGTCACAATTTTCAATATAAAATCAATACTATAAAGATAATTTTCTTAACTAAACACATAAACTAAGCTTTACAATAATGACATTCTATTACAATTAACTATAAAAAATTGATTTTTTAGCATTTTTATTTGCAAAGTGATCAACCAATTTTTCATAAATAGATTTTTATTAGAACTCATTGATATCGCGGAATATCACGAACCGGAACCTTCTTGTGCATTCCAAAAACTTCTAAATAGGTGCTCTGTAGAGGTTCAAACACTTCTAAAACATTCTCCATATTTCCTCAATTAAGAGTTTTCTGTGCAATCTTTTTGTGCATTACATTGATGAGGTGCAACTTACGTGTTGAAAGAGTGGGCAAAATTTTAAATGCCATAGACAAGAACGTAGTACAAATGCCAAAATTGATCCAAAATTAGATGTCAACCATTTCTGCAGAATATGCTCTACATAGTTTGGTATCGAGTGTTTGAAAGACACGAGGGCTGCCACAATATCCCAAATGTTCAGAAGCCCACTGAAACTCCCACACAGACTCTGAGACCATAATATGTTTTTTTCCACCAAATTAATTCTACCTCAGGGAAACCAGGAAATGATCCGAAATCAATATCAAAACATATATTGGAGGAAGTGTCCAATTGCTGCCCTCGAATCCAAAGGAACTCGATAGCAGCTTTCTGAGTTCTGTAAAATTACAATAACATTTATTGGTCAATCAAACATAGGTAACTGTTTGAACGGTTAGTTCTTATTGCTTCCATTCAGCTTTTGACTAAATCATCAAAATTTTCTTTTAAAGAAATGTGGGTGCTTGTTTGTTGCAAGCATCTATCCACATGGCAGTTGCTATTTCATAATTTGTTACCAGAAAATATAATTTTAAAAGTTCACCTTTCCTGGTACATGAGATTTAATAAATCAGAATCAAATCTTCGAGCCTGCAAATAACAGACACCAAACTTCTTAGAACTAGATTTAAGTACAGGGGTATCAATGACATCTATTCAGCATAAGGTAAAAGGTGACCAAGTGCAAGAAAAGGATCAAGAGATTCCATTGCTTAGAGTCATTACAGTCAACTAACCTCCTTTTCCTAGGTATTATTATATGACTACTGTTCCGGAGATATGAAATTTCGATCTTTCTATTTTCCTCTTTATTTTTATTTTCAGTAAATTTTCTTTATTTTTGTAAAGGGCAAGAAGCAAGATATTGAACAATCTCATGTGAAACATAATATGAGAGAAGTAAAAAATCAATTTTTTGGATGGTATGTTATCTAGGAGTTTTCTCAAAATGCTATGAATAGAATTCAGTTTTTTCTTCAAATCTTGAATCGCTACATCGAGTGAGTTTTTTATTTTGACTTAAAATTTGATAAGAGAGAAAAACTAGTACAATATTCAGGATAAGTTCATGGACATTCCAACTATAAGAGAATGGACAGATGGAATATGATACCACAGCAATTGCCAAGCTCACATGAGATACTGCCAGACCAAAGCAAGAATCATATACATATGGAACCTGCAGAGAAAATCTAGAGTCTATTGGAAACAAATATGCAAATTTAAAACAGAAGTAAACATGAAAAATTAATGCATACATCCGGGGAGCTATTCAAACCAAGAGTATTTGAAGGAATGTGTATTTCCATTAGTGCTTTCCCAACTAAATTCCACGCTTTCATAGATTTGTCTTGTAATACATGAACTGATCAAATAATCTGGAGGGCTACCAAGCTTTTCAACCTCAAGGCTTTCTGCTTGAGGCATTACTTGATAACAAAATCAATTAACATGGATTTTTTAATTTTTAATATATGTTGAACTAACACTCCCTTAATACTAAAATTCATATTTATATCAATAAAACACTTCCTTCAATATTTATTACCTGGCTGCAGCTGTACAAGCAGAGTCCATCAAAAGCCCAAGCTAAACCAGTGACCTGATTGTTATTTTACAAGATAAATCATATGCCATTCCATATGCCAACAAAAGGTGTTGAGAACATACAATGTGGTCATGCGCACTATAACAGCCAATTATTTCAAATTCATGGCTGGTCATATTCATGGTCCACACTTCAAATGATCTGGATCCTTTACCAATAGCCAGGAACAAATTTAGTGGTGTTTGTAGCGGGGCAATAAATGAAAGTATGGAGACAGGTGCTGAATCAACAGTAATAACCTAATTACACGAGCAATCACAAGTTCCAAAATAACATATAATCAAAGTAGCTGGTCTAAATTTTGAAAGGATAAGTAGCAGACTTTTAACAGGATATGCTGACCTCCCTCAGCAAAGAAAATGAAGCATGAACAGTTTCAGATGACTTCAGCAGTTCCTCAATATTCACCTGCCAAATCTTCACTCTATAAACAAAAAGAAGAGGAAAGTCACAAAATTAAATGTTATAATCAAATAAAAGGCAAACCTTATATGTATGTGTGTGTATAATTCAGTAGTTCTAACCCATGTCAAGCAAATGTGCGAGACTTTTGGCTTCGAAAACAGAAAAAGGTTAATTAGTTACTCACCTCCCATTAGAACTTCCCGTCGCTAAAAGAAGTTGAGGTTTTGAAATTTCAGAGCCATATAAAGCCCAGAAAATAGATGTGATGCATGTATCATGTGCCTTGAGAAAGCCACCATTTGATGCTTTTGATGGGAGTTCAAGGGTAATAATGGAATAACTCTCTAGTGCATCAATTCTCCACAATGAAATTAGACCACATTTCAATCCAGTAGCAAGAATAGAGCAGCAGCCCGAGGAGTTATGAGGAATAGAAACCCAATCTTCAGATGTCCTCAGAATCGGTGACCAAGCCACAATAAGGGGTGTCAGCATTGCATTGCGAGAAGCATATTGTTGTGCCGTTATTAGTTGAACATTGCATTCTTTGATCTTCAGAGGTGTCCCTTCAGAAACAGATATGGGAATAATTTTCCATGTATTGTTTTCTTTTACATTGTCAAGTTTTTTTGCAGCAACCTAATAAAAATAGCAACACATTCAATGTAATGGCATATATCAAATGCACAACTTTTCAAATTGAAAGCAGATCATGTAGCTGCATTGAAGCTGATTTAGTAAGTATGGAGGTTCATGTCATGGAATAAAATGATAAAACTAAATCAGATAGTGAATGCAGTGTGCAGTACATTAGTTTCATTATGTCTCCTTCGTTTTCTTTCCTTTCTTAAACTAGATACAGGTGGCTCATTAGGACATTCATATTCTGCATTATCTCGACTCCCTATCACCTGTATAAAGAAAAAACCCCAAGAATAGTTGGAATTCATATCATTAATTGTTATGTCATCAAGAATATTTCATCTTGAAAAGTATATGGGGATATGCAAGAAACGGTAATCAGCAAAAAGTTGAAAGATAGAACCAACTCACATCTAAACTTTCTGAAGATATAATTTGAGACTCTCCGAAATTGATCTTGGAAAGATAATTATACATCATCTCTGATATGTCCATAACCTAGAAAATTTCAGATTATAACTTTAGCAAATGTGTGAAAAACAAACATCAAATTTAGGAATCACAAATAACATACTAGATTCCAAATTCATGACATTTATTATGCATAAGCAACAAAACTGTAAATACAACAAACTTGAAGGGCTGTGAAATTCTTTTTGAATGAAATGTTGATTAGGTATTGCCTCTCCAAACATAAACAAAGCCTCCAGTACTAACACAACAAATTTACACATTAGCACAAATATGAATCTACTCATGGGCTCATAGCCAACACAGAACCAACAGTAAGAACATAATTAAGAGCATCTATAGACACAAGAATTGAAACAATTACATTGCTAAAATTTTCACCATTTTTTTTGGTTCAGGAAGATTATTAAAGTGAAGACACAGCAAGCTCGAAACATAATTCTGGTCCTGCCACCACTACTTCCTGAAAGCTTCATTTATAAAATACTTAATACCTCAATCCATTGAGCCGAAAAATCACAGAAGAGAAAGCGGTAAAGTTTGACGTGTCCCCCAGTAGTGCAAACAGCAAGCAAACAACTGCACGATTCATAGCAAAATGTAGAATTAATTCTAGGTGGAAACTTGCGTTGCATACTCAAACAAAAACTTCGATCAGGGGTAATGGTATCAGTACCCAGCATTGCTAGCAAGACCTGCAGGAGACCAGGAAATTGACCTAACACATGGCCGTGTATCCTGCGACACATGCATTGGCAACAAGAACCCAGAGAGAAAATATATCCCTGTGAAAAAATGAAAACAAAATCAAATGCAGTGACCTGAGAAAATAAAAAGTACTTGAAACCTCAACTCAAAATTAATTTTCATTTGCACTGTAAAACCACAAACCAGAAATCCAAATGGCATCCAAATTGTGTACATACATACATACAATGAGCTCATTCAAACTATGAAATTCATTTTTTAATATGATTCTACATACCTCCAGCATTTATGACACCAATAGAAAAAGGCTTGCTTGGGAGAACAGAAATTACACCTCGACATCCAGCTCCAGAAGGTTTAGCAGGATTCTAACCAAGTGAACAACAAGCATATACTAGTGATTCGAAGGCTAAATCAAACAGTATAAAATTAAATCCTAATTTGAAAAAACAAATAAAAAGTAAGGTAATATGAATTATATAGACCAACTACTATAAGATTCTCTATCAAATTCAAATCAGACCCTGTATTGAACTCCAACATAAAACAGCTTCCAGACCAGTTTTGAAGATCAGGTAGTTTAAAATGTAAGCATAAATTTGGCGTTTAAAATGCAATAACAATGCAAAAATCTTCGGCTAAAAAATAAGCATGCTATTCAGAAATATTATTACATTATATGCAATCAATTGATTTAGTAGTTGTCTTTCCTAAATCATGGGATCAGATCCCATCAGGTGGATCACAGAATACTGGACTCAGAATCAGTGGTCACTGATTCTTGTTCATGTCAGTGCATGGTTAATAATGTTATCTGAATAATCCTCACACTAACAGAATCACTTAACAGCCCAAAATTCTTGATCAACTAAAAACTCAGCTAGAACATATTGAATGCCAGTATACTTGTAACACTCGTGACTAAAATACATAATAAGTGCGGAAGCTTTAAAATATAATTTGGAGAAAAGGTGTAATTTAAAAAAATTTGGGCAGCATCTCCCCGCAATTAGGACATGCCACCTGTCTCAAGCAACACATAAAACGCACGCAAAAGATTTTCATATACACCATATACCAGTTAACATAGTATCTACACATATTTCTATTTCAAAAGGGAAAACAAGATTTTCAATGTTTTCCAAAATAACCAAAAGCTTGACACATAAAAAACAATAGCATCCAACATTATCTCCAAAGCTTTGGCATATTCCCTTCTCTCGCTTCGACAACTCAAGCATGATCAGTCTTTCTTACCTGTGCCTACATCACATGAACATAACTGGAATGAGTATAAAACTCAGCAAATGGAATCAATACTAACAAGATGCATATATATCATTTTATTTGTAAAACATAAAATGTATAGAGCCTCAATTTCATTTTGGTGAAAACATTAACCTCATCAGATCATAAACGTCGAAACATCATTTAATATCATCCGTAAAGAATCATAATACAACAATACAGAAGGATGATATTCATTTCATTGATTAACTGAAGAATTGATAGTTCTTATAAGATAGTTCGTTCATAGCTAACCCTCTTCGTAAAAACGAATCTTATAGGAAGGACATGTACATCTGCATAAAATGCATCTTATAAGAGAGCACATGTTTTCATCGTTAATTGGCCAATTACATTGCAGATTTAGAATTGCCAGAGGCAACACCGCTTGTAGAACCCGAAAATCAGATTACGTATAAGCCATGCATAATTTCTATTAATTAAATAAAAAAAATGAATTTTATGAAAATATGAAGTGTTAATTCATTTTTATAATTTTAAGTCATGATTATTTATTTTAAAAGTAGATGTTAGTTTATCTTTTCAGGATAAATATGCGTGGTCGGACCGGAGTTGGAAATTAGAAATAAGATTAATAATAAGAAAAATATTCCTAAATTTAATAATTTAATTTGAAGAAAAAGAATGTTTTAGGATTTATTAAATTAATGGGAGTCAAATTAGTAAATAAATTCTATTAGGTTCAATATTTAATTAAAGTTTAAGTAAAATGTGTAAACAATTGAGGATGAATTAATCTAGGTATAATATATTCAAGAAATTAAACATAGTACTTAAATACTTAAAGTTGAATCCATGCAAAGTCATGCAAGAGTTTAATTTTACTTAGTGTGTTAATTCACTAAAATATACAATGAGTATTTAAAATCTTAAGAATTTAAAATACAAAGTTTAAATAATATTATACCATGCAAATGAGTAATAAAATTGGTTAAGACAATTCAAAAGAGTAGTAAATTCATTCTGGTCACCTCATTGGCCTTTAAAATGAATACCATTACTCACCTTTAATTCAAAAAGTTATTGGTAAATTTAAATACTATAATACACCTTATTTCTAATCAAACCATTACCATAACAAACCAACGGGCAGTAGGAATAGAAAGGAAAGAATCTTCGACAGTAGGGAAGAAAGATCATTTCAAAACCCATTCAAAATTTCTTCACTTGTAACCTCCTACCTTAATGCACCTTTAACACCCCTAATAACACTCATATTCATTATCTAGAAAATCCACACTCTCTCCTTTGGAAAATATCAGAAATAAGCTAATGAGATCGTGAATAGCAGCAAGAATGAATAAATAAGAACAGCTATGGCAAGGGTGAAGAAACATTTCAAGTTCCCACTTGTAACTCCTAACTAAATGCAATTCAAGACTGACTTAACATCTCCTATATCATTCACCTTCATCCCTTACCTTTGCTACACTCATATGCTCGAAAATACATCAGAAAATAGCAGCTGAAATCGTGAACAACAGCAGAAACGAGAAGAAGAAATCCAACTCGGCTCCGTCGCGTCGTATTGATTTGTTTTTCTTCAAAAAAAATTCCAGGCATGTATATGTTGTTTTCTTTGCTCTTCAATCAAGTTCTATAGATATTTTAAAACAATATATGTTCAAGATTTAAGAGGCAAAACGAATTTTTTGACAGCAACATTTCTGAAAAAAACTGCCCAACTTTCTCGGCCTTGGCTTATGTTCTGTTTGAGTTGTTTTCTTGTGGATTTCAGGAGGTTGCTCGGTCCCAGGCACTCATGGCTGCATTTAGGCATGAATTATAGTTTGTTAGGGTGTTGTTTGTCCATTGGTTTCAGTCCATACACTCCAAATAAAAGCATGACAACAAGATTTACAAGACACTACAGAATTGACTCACGATTTTGTTGTTGGTTGCCTGGGGGGTGTGTTCGAAACCTGGCTGTCCTAGGGGCTGTAGCCACGGTTAGAACCCTTCTTTATCATGTCTAGTACGTGACCAAGGTGTCCTCCCCAAGCTTGGTTCACGGATCCTTCAGAGTTTTTCATAAACATGTCAAGTGTCCATCGGTTTAAAAAAATTCTGATTTGGTATGAGTATTGTTTTTGTTTCTTGAGTGTTGTTTGGATTATGGTTGGCTTCTAGCCAATAGCCATGGTTCATACAAGACTCCATCTTGTCTAGATCGAGCCATGGTCGATCAAATGGTCCTTGGAACGAGACAAGACAGTAAAACATGTCAACATAAAACACTACACTGCAAGGGGGTATTCTCGGCTGATTTGTTGTGGTGGTTCTAGGTGTTTGCTTGGGTTATGATTGGCTTTTAGCCCTTAGCCACGGTCTAAGCCATGACTTATGATGTTGGTAAGAGTCTTTGGGTGGTGGTTCAAGCCCATAGTCATAAAATTCAGGAATTACACTACAAAAGACACAAACTGTTACTACTGAAATTTGACAGCAGCTATGGTTTTGGTTTTTGGGGTGGTTTGAGTTCTTGGTTGGCCTTCAGCCCACGGACTTGGACTGGAAAATACCTCAATGAGTTAGAAAGGTCATGTTTTTGGCAGTTCGTGATTTGGTCGAGTTTAGAGGTCATACGAGAATTTACGGTGAAAGGTGCCAAAATGACTCTCGAAAGAGCGTTTTATTTTTTTGGATTCCTTTCACCTATTTTCGTGTTTTCCAGTTCTTATGCATATTTTTCAGTATGTTTAGGGTATTTTTAATCATGGTTAAACGTCGATTTAATGTTGGTTCGGGTTGATACGAAGCCATGATAAAAAATCAAGTTGTTGGTCCTAATTGTCTCGTTCTTGGTTTAGTTCTCAAGTTTAATTCAAGATATTATTATTTGCATGTGTCACATATTAGAACTAATTCGCAGCAAGTCTGAGAGTGATCCAACTCATCCGGTAAAAATACGTTTATAATTATATTACATGCATAAAATATAAAATGTTTATTTTTGAGATATATGCTATATGTCTTGTGGCCACCTAATGCTTATGGGTTTGGAAGTCGGTAGGCGCAACCGAGGACCTCTTCACCCGGTGACTTACGACCGGTTTACGATTATGTATGGGTACGGACATCCAGTCCAAGGGCTGTGATTGATCTCTACCGCCCAGTATACTGTGGTTTAGTCTGATCAGGCGCTCACGTTATGTTATGGGCCACTAGCTTAGAAACAGTATCTCTACAGAAAATTATGATATGTTATGACAGAGCTCTATGGAGCAAAGCTTTTACATATGATTTTCAGATATGCACGTAGTTATAATTATTCATGATACGATTTTCACCGTACGCCTTTCGATACTTTATTTTTAAGTTGCATGCGATTTTACGATATATTTATTTGTTATTCACAATATATACATGTTGAGTCTTTAGACTCACTAGACTTGATTGTTAGTAGGTATTGATGAGGCCGAGACCGCGGGCGGGGACCAGTGAGCAATCTTGGGACAGCTATAGTAAACCCGAGGACCTCATGTTTTAGTTGATGCACTTTTTATGTTAAACTCAGTTTTTAATACGTTGGATTATTTTTTAAATTGTTGTTTGAAAACAATATTTACTTCCGCTGTTATTTTAAAGTTAAACTTTAATTACATGTTTATTTTATAATTGTGGCAAGTTAATTATTTATTTAGAAAAATTTTAATAATTCCGCAAAATTATGAATACGAAATACGAGCCTTTACACCGCTACTATCTCTATCAATCCATTCATTCAATCATATAAAACTTCTTTCAAGCATTTTATCGAACACATTAGAGACATCATTTAAAGTTTAACTCCTTTCTTTCAAAAATGCATATAATTGCACTACCATATATACATAATTACATATAAATATCATGAATGGAATATGAAAGGAGTTAACATCATAAAATCATCAAAACACATACATATAGGATCATGTGATGCATTCAAGAAATAATCCCACTTACTACACTTGGAGCAATTGGTTTGTTAAACCTTGACGATGATCCTACAACAATAAACCCAACAACTAATCATCAACATCCAAATAATAACCTTGAATCATCATTTAATCCAATATATCAATCACAACTACCAATCCCCAACTTCACCATCTACAAAAACTCTAGAACAAGAAGCAAAACACCTTACCTTAGCTCCTTTCACTAAAAAGGTAAGTTCCAACTCCGGATTGAAGATTAATTACTTGATATAAAGAAAGGATAAGAAGAAGATGAAGAACCCTAGCTTGGAATCGATGGAAAAGAGAAAAGAAGAGAAGAAAAGTGAAGAAAAATGAAGTCTCAACCGATTTTAAGCCTAAAAATACCCAAAACACGTTTTTACACTTTGCCTGGCGCCCGGGCGGTCATATATTACCGCCCTAGCGCGGAACTCTCGGCCAAACACAAAAAAAAAAACAGAACCAGTGGCGCTCGGGCGGTCATTTCTTACCGCTCGGGCGCCACTATGCGCACAGCCACCTCAAAGATCGCTTCCGAAACGCCTCTTACCTTCATAATTTGGAAAAGTGATACACATGAAAGTTGTAGCTCTATGTCTTGGCTTTCATCTCCAATTGGCCTCATGTCATTTGAAGGTATTAGTAAAAAGTTATGCTCAATCTGCCAACATGTGTCAGTGTACGGACGACGAAACGCACGATACACTTCGGGGCGCTTTTGGCTTGTCTTCCACAATGATTTGAACAAAACTCAAAACATGAAAGTTATAGCCTTATATCATATATTTCTAATGAAAGTGGCCTCACATCATTTGGATCAATATAAAAAACATTATGCTAAAAACCACAACTACTTCAACATTTTTCATACCGTTTCTGCACTTCCATTACCTATTTGGCTCAAGATAAACTTTCTATTCTACCCATCCATTCTCTGTTTCATTCTATATCATTCATTACCATTCATATCATAACTTGAAGCCATAAACCATCAACATTACATCACATATCCCAAACAATCATCATAATAAACCATAAAAGGAATAATGAACAACTTAATCATAATCATAAACTTACATCATAAACATATGAATGTCTGGGCGTTACAATACTTCTGAACTTGAGCAATTTCGATGTTGAGACTCAAATGCTATACATCGTATCAGTAAAATTGCATCAAAGCAATTCAATACTAAAATCAGCAAACTTTGAAAAGTTAACAATTACCAGGATCGTAACAAGGCTACCAGAAGCGACCGCCACCAGATTCTCTTCGGACCAAGCAACAACGTTCGGATAACAAGGCGCTGATACGAGAACCGCTGCTTGGAAGCGGGAAGACATTGTTGAAGAGAATTGAAACAGAAAGCAGAGCGGCGTTTTATTATTTTGGAGTGAAGCGGATTCGATGCTTCGACCTAATTTGTGAAACAGCTCGAATAGTCCAAATCGAATTACACCATATAACCTACATATATTTGTATTTCCTAGACTATACTAGAAGACTAAAAAAAATCTTCTATTTTATATTATAAAAAAAAATATTTATTTTTATGTGGATTTAGGAATTTCTCGCTTATAGGGAAAAAACAATGGATATTGAGGAAGCAACAAGCATTGAAGAAATGAAGTTGAAACATTAGTCAATCTCATGCATTACCCAATTTAGGGGTGAGTAGAAACCAAAGCCAAATCAAATAGTTGGTTTGGTTTTTAGTCGATCGATTTATATTGGTTTTAAAATTAATCATATCGAAAAAATTGGTTTTGTTCAAAGTTTTGGTGAAAAATCATAACCGAACCAATTTTATAAATATATAATATTTTTAATTATATACATATTATTTTATTTTATGTCATATAATTGATATTATGAAAGTTTGATGATTGGTAATGGTGGCACATTTTATAAAGCTAAAAAAAAAATTGACCATTATCCCGTTCAATCTTCACAAGTATTTATTGATCTTCATGATGTTTTTGGAAAAGGTTAAAAACCTCGAGCAAGAAATCTTGGATGCGAGTGAATTTACTCTTACCAAATACCCAAGTTGGATAAACATAAAAGATAAATGACTTTCTTTCTTTAAAGTGTGATAATGGATGATATTGAAGCTATTTCTAAAAGTTGAACTATTGAAAACTTATATTTATCTATTTATGATAGCTAGTTTTGAAAATTTAAATTATGATTATAAAAGTCAAAATATTTTATTTGAACAAAATTAAAATTTAAAATTGAACATCCAAAGGTTCGTGACGGTATTGAAAAAGCCGTCGCTATATTAAGCGACGGAATTGAAAAAGTCGTCGCTATATTAAACGGTGATTTTTTAAAAAAAAACCGCCGTTTAAGAAGCGACGGTTTGTAACCATAAAATGCATAAAAAAAACTACTACGCAAAAATTAAAATTATGTAGTAAATTTTCGGGGAAAAAAAAATTAAAACCTAGTCTTCGATCCTAGTCTTCGAATTACATCCCTACCCCTATACCTGTCACGATCTTCGTTTTTCGGGTTCGGGTTCGGTTCCCATTTCAAAAATATTAATGGGGCAACACGGCGTGGGTACAGGGATTCCCCGCCCCGATCCTCGTTTCGAGTTTTCCCCGTGGGTCTCCAAATCCGTGAGAAAAATTGTCATCTCTAAGTAGGTGTTGGTGTTTAAATTTATGGAAAATAACTTTTTTAATCAGCCAATATTGTTTATTTTGAATTTTAGTTTATTAACAGGTTAAATTTTGGTCATTGTACACTAACTATCAGTGTTCGGTTATTTTGGTTAAATTGCTGATGCGGCGCTGAATATATTAACTTTTTCGACATCATAACAACATTCTTTTTAATGTTAGAAAATTTTTGGTTCAACTTAACAATTTTCAATGTAAGATCAATATTTTTTGTTTCAATGTCACAATTTTCAATATAAAATCAATACTATAAAGATAATTTTCTTAACTAAACACATAAACTAAGCTTTACAATAATGACATTCTATTACAATTAACTATAAAAAATTTATTTTTTAGCATTTTTATTTGCAAAGTGATCAACCAATATTTCATAAATAGATTTTTATTAGAACTCATTGATGTTGCGGAATATCACGAACCGGAACCTTCTTGTGCATTTCAAAAACTTCTAAATAGGTGCTCTGTAGAGGTTCAAGCACTTCTAAAACATTCTCAATATTTCATCAATTAAGAATTTTCTATGAAATCTTTTGTGCATAGAATAATCATTTAGAATAATATAGAATGGAATTAACTAGAATAGTGTAGATCTTAGAACCTCCTAGAGAGTTGATATTTATCGCTTTCATTGTAGAAAGCTACTAGTATAAATATGATTAATATAAATAGGGTGACGCTCTATTGTAACTACCAAGTTTTCAAGCAATATAACATTTTCTTTCAAAGTTTTCTAGAAGCATTTTACTTAAGTCACTTGCACACAAGCACCAAAGGACTTTATCTATGCAGATTACATTGGTAAACAGATAAATTAAATGTCATAATTGTACAAAACCGTAAAATATTATTAAAATAAAGATCGTTTTACATTAGAGCCAATAAAAACCCAAGCCACAAGTTGGCTCGATGGACACCTACTCTAACAAATACAAAATACTAGGAAATTCAAATATCCAACCTTATTTTTCCTACCAATTAATAGAATAAACATCCTTCCATGGTAGTTATTATGTATAGGACATATCAGTGGATTTTCACAGAAGCACCGTAGAAGGAAAAATTGGAAACACAGACCTGCTGACGGAGATAGAGGCCTGTCATAAATCATAGATTTTAAGGGGCTGCTGACTGAGGATTTCAGTCGAGAGGGCGGACTTTTCATTGACAATTTTTAAAGAGGAATTTCGTTATATTGGAGATGGGGAGAGTAAATATTCAGGCTGTAATCTTTGAAGAAGTATCCCACATAAGGGACAACATGGTGAGAAAGATTTCTTGAAGGCTGAAGATTCGAAAAAAGATTTATAATTGGAAGGGTATAAAGGCATCGTGAAAAAAATTAGAAGTGTCAACTTTGAAGCTCGTCTTTGACAACACATGCAAAACCAGGAATATTTAGCAGGGCAAAGTTTCATAGATACAGAACATCGATGTAGCTTATGGGTTTGATCAACTCCATTGCCATTCTTCACTCCCGAACAAATGGCGTATTCTATTGATTCAAATGGCACAATTGCTGAACAAAAACTGCAATGTTCTTCATATTCAAAACTCTCTCTCCAGTTAATAAAGCTAGAATGGAACCAGCCTTCAGCTAATAGATTGATACAGTATCTTAAGATGCTATTCTATGTATGTGTGCATGAATGAACCAAAAGAAGTTCAACAAAGATAAGAACATCATGAATTACCTCTTCTTAATTTTACCAACTTTGGCAGCAAGAAATTTTAAATCATCCTCGACAATTTTCTCATGAAGTGAGATATAGTTCTCCAGTGGTGGCCATTCATCAGGACGCCAACAGCCAACATCACAAAAATTTGTTGGCACATCTGACAGAAGATCTAAAATGGCAGAAAAATATAAACCAACAAGTCTTCTCCGTAGTTCATTTTCACATCACAACTGCAACTCCTTCCATACATTTGTCTGTTCCTCTATGGCACTACTGAATCTTTCCAAGTCTTGGTGTTTTCTACTCTCGCTCACCTCATCATTTTTAAGCACAACATGCCTGATGATTACATTGATGAGGTGCAAATTACGGGTTGAAAGAGTGGGCAAAATTTTAAATGCCGTAGACAAGAACGTAGTACAAATGCTAAAATTGGATCCAAAATAAGATGTCAACCATTTCTCCAGAATATGCTCTACATAGTTTGGTATCGACTGTTTGAAAGACACGAGGGCTGATCCCAAATGTTCAGAAGCCCACTGAGACTCCCACACAGACTCAGAGACCATAATATGTTTTTTTCCCACCAAATTAATTCTACCTCAGGGAAACCAGGAAATGATCCGAAATCAATATCAAAACATATATTGGAGGAAGTGTCCAATTTCTGCCCTCCAATCCAAAGGAACTCGATAGCAGCTTTCTGAGTTCTGTAAAATTACAATAACATTTATTGGTCAATCAAACATAGGTAACTGTTTGATAGGTTAGTTCTTATTGCTTCCATTCAGCTTTTGACTAAATCATCAAAATTTTCTTTTAAATAAATGTGGGTGCTTGTTTGTTGCAAGCATCTATCCACATGGCAGTTGCTATTTCATCATTTGTTACCAGAAAATATAATTTTAAAAGTTCACCTTTCTTGGTACATGGGATTTAATAAATCAGAATCAAATCTTCGAGCCTGCAAATAACAGACACCAAACTTCTTAGAACTAGATTTAAGTACAGGGGTATCAATGACATCTATTCAGCATAAGGTAAAAGGTGACCAAGTGCAAGAAAAGGATCAAGAGATTCCATTGCTTAGAGTCATTACAGTCAACTAAGCTTCTTTTCCTAGGTATTATTATATGACTACTGTTCCGGAGAGATGAAATTTTGATCTTTCTATTTTCCTCTTTATTTTTATTTTCAGTAAATTTTCTTTATTTTTGTAAAGGGTGAGAAGCAAGATATTGACCAATTTCATGTGAAACATATTATGAGAGAAGTAAAAAATCAATTTTTTGGATGGTATGTTATCTAAGAGTTTTCTCAAAATGCTATGAATAGAATTCAGTTTTTTCTTCAAATCTTGAATCGCTACATCGAGTGAGTTTATTATTTTGACTTAAAATTTGTTAAGAGAGAAAAACTAGTACAATATTCAGGATAAGTTCATGTACATTCCAACTATAAGAGAATGGACAGATGGAATATGATACCACAGCAATTGCCAAGCTCCCATGAGATACTGCCAGACCAAAGCAAGAATCATATACATATGGAACCTGCAGAGAAAATCTAGAGTTTATTGGAAACAAATATGCAAATTTAAAACAGAAGTAAACATGAAAAATTAATGCATACAACCGGGGAACTATTCAAACCAGGAGTATTTGAAGGAATGTGTATTTCCCTTAGTGCTTTCCCAACTAAATTCCACGCTTTCATAGAGTTGTCCTGTAATACATGAACTGATCAAGTAATCTGGAGGGCTACCAAGCTTTTCAACCTCAAGGCTTTCTGGTTGAGGCATTACTTGATAACAAAAGCAATTAACATGGATTTTTTAATTTTTAATGTCACGCCCCGAGTCCGAAGCATCGATGACATCCGGCATTGTTTAACAATTAAATTGAAAACAATAAAGCCTCGTATCAAATTCAAACCAGTCTTTTTCATAAAATAATATTGTCTTTACAATGACAATGGAACGAAGGTTACATCAAAGTTTTCATAAACGAAATACGACAAAACAATAATTTGAAGCTTATTCTTGATCACTGATTCACCAACCCCATAATGCATCCTGCTCCTCTTCATTTACTTGCTCTTCATCCTTATCTGAAATTTGTAAGGGGTGAGTTTTTTGGGAAACACTCAGCAAGTGGGGGTCGATCGATTTCCAATGATACATATAGATCTTAATCCTTAAAACATTTCTTTATCAACTTTCAAAACTTATAACAGTTAACTTATCATATCAAAACGAACAATTATAATAGATCAGATTTTACAAAATGGTTCAGAAACAGATCAGATCAGATCATATACAGAACATAACAGATCGGAACAAACAGAACACTGTTACTCATCTCAATTCCATGGTCAAATTGTCCCCAATATGTTAGTCCTCTAAGGGGCCAGACAGAACATGGTTTTATACCCACCAATGGGGGCCAGACAGAACATGGTTTTATACCCACCAATGGGGGCCAGACAGAACTACAATTCTCGTCCCATTTTCAATTCGACTCGTAACAGTGCAAAAAAAATTCATAAGTCATAGACAGAACTTTTCAGATATTCGGATTTCGGAGTTTTCATACTAACACAGCGAAATCAAGAAATTCGAAGTACAGAAGAGAACACATAATCGATCGAAATTTTAAATAAAGCAGACTGATATTTTCGAAAATCAGGACACACCAACATGCATGTCACATTATTTATATCAAGGTTTGAAAATACAAACGAAGTTCATATTCAAAAGCCCACTTGATTTTTTTGTAGAAGGATTTCGAAACTTGTAATCTTTGATACAACTTTTCTCTCGAAATTTCTGCAGCACTTCGACGTATTTTTCAAAAAATACTGCTTTCACTTCGACAGTATGATGACGCAAAATCTCTAGCACTTCAATCGCACGAGCTTCTTTTCTTCCTTGAAATTTCGGCCGAGTGGTTTGAGAAGGGGGGAAAGCCGAAATTTTGAGGTTTTCTTGGGATAACTTTTTCTATCACCCTAGAGTCCTATTTATAGAGAATCCCTTGCCCCTTTGCCTCCCCTTAGCCGTCCCCTTGGCCTCCAAGAAATGGAGTAATGGTGGTCAAAGGTTATTAAATCATCAAGCTCCATACTAAGCATCAAAAGCCATTTCTTGCATCATAATTGTGTCTTGATCTCCTAGCTCATCCCTTAGCTCCTCCATGGATTTCCTCAAAGGTTATTTCTTGCACCATGATCTTGTCTAAACCTTTAGCTCTCATTTTAGGACAAACATGGTTGAGATTCCTTGAGCTGAAAGATTCCGTCTTTGAGCTGGGGTTTTACTCCTCTCATGAAAAATCTTTGATGGACATGATCAGTTGCAGCTTGGCCTCCCGTTGAGTCTCTTCTCGAACTTTGAAACCACTTCCTCGAGTTACACTAATTGAAAATCTTATTTACTTTGGATCAAAAATATCGGGTTCTCACATCCATCCCTCCTTATTAAAAGTTTCGTCCTCGAAACTTGCATTAGCTTGATCATTCAAATAGGTGAGGGTATTGCGATCGCATCTTCTCTTCGAGTTCCCAAGTTGCCTCTCTTTCAGTATGATTTGACCATTGTACCTTGACATAAGGTATTGTCCGATGTCGCAATGCTTGTTCTTTTGTTTCCACTATTCGGATAGGGACCTCTTCATATTTGAGTTCCTCATTCAGATTACCTTCGATCATTAGTGGCGTAACTTTAAGTACATGGTTCGGGTCTGGGACATACTTCCGTAGTTGTGAAATGTGAAAAACATTATGTATTCTGGACATCTCAGGTGGTAAAGCCAGTCGATAAGCTAAAGTTCCCACCTTGCCCAGTATTTCGAACGGTCCCACATATCTTGGGTTCAACTTGCCGGATTTGCTGAACCGAACTACTCCTTTAATGGGAGAGACTTTGACGTAAGCTTTTTCACCAATCTCTAATTCGAATGGTCTTCTTTTCAAATCTGCCCAGCTTTTCTGTCTATCCTGGGCTGCCTTGAGTCTCTCCTTGATTATGGCTACTTTATCAACGGTTAGCTGTATAAGTTCTGGTCCGGTAACGGCTTTTTCTCCGACTTCGTCCCAATATAAGGGCGATCTACACTTTCGACCATATAGGGCCTCATACGGGGCCATCTCAATGCTACTGTGATAACTGTTGTTATAGGCAAATTCAATCAGAGGTAATTGTTCGCTCCAATTTCCAGAAAAATCCAGTGCACATGCCCTTAGCATATCTTCAAGGGTTTGAATTGTTCGCTCGGTTTGGCCGTCAGTCTGAGGATGATAGGCCGTGCTGAGCGTAACTTTGGTTCCCATGGCCTTTTGAAAACTTTTCCAGAATCTTGACACGAATCTTGGGTCTCTGTCAGACAGTATACTTGCTGGTACTCCATGTAGTCTCACTATGTTGTCCATATACATAGTGGCTAATTTATCCAAATTATAATTCATCCGTACTGGCAAGAAATGTGCGGACTTAGTCAATCTGTCAACGATCACCCATATTCCATCATGGCCTTGCCTCGATCTTGGTAGTCCGACTACAAAGTCCATGGAGATGTTATCCCACTTCCACTTTGGTATTTCTAATGGTTGTAGAAGTCCTCCAGGCCGCTGATGCTCCGCCTTGACTTGTTGACAGGTTAGACACTTTGCAACGAAGAAAACTACGTCTTTCTTCATCCCATTCCACAAGTAGTTGTTTTTCAAATCCCTGTACATTTTGGTGCCTCCTGGGTGTACTGAAAATCTTGATTTGTGCGCCTCTGTCATTACTTCTCCCCGGATATCATCAATAACTGGTACATATAACCGTCCTTTCATCTAGAGTACACCATTTTCGTCAATTTCAAATTCTGGAGCTTTTCCTTCTTGGATTTGTTCTTTAATTTTAAGGATGGAAATGTCTTGACTCTGCTTCAATTTGATGGCCTCTCGAAGGCCTGGTTGTACTGATAGTGAATATAAGTTAACCTTTCCAGGGTTCCTTCGGCTTAATGCATCTGCTACCTTATTTGCCTTACCCGGATGATAGTTGATTGTCAGATCATTATCCTTTAGCAGTTCCATCCATCTTCGTTGCCTCATATTTAATTCCTTCTGAGTGAAAATATACTTGAGTCTCTGGTGATCAGTAAAAACTTCGCATTTTACTCCATAGAGGTAATGCCTCCAGATTTTAAGTGCAAACACCACTGCGGCTAATTCCAAATCGTGAGTAGGGTAATTTTGCTCATACGGCTTTAGTTGCCTTGATGCATAAGCAATTACTTGACCTTCTTGCATTAGTAAACACCCTAGTCCTCCTTTTGAAGCATCACTGTATATAGTGAAATCCTTACCATCTTCGGGTAGAACTAATACGGGTGTGGATGCAAGTTTTGTCTTCAGAGTCTCGAAACTCCTTTCGCATGCTTCGTTCCAAATAAATTTTGAATTTTTCTGAGTAAGTTTGGTGACTGGGATAGCTATTGACAAAAATCCTTCTACAAATTTTCTATGATAGCCTGCTAATCCTAGAAAACTTCTTATCTCTGTCACTGTTTTAGGTTGAGGCCAATCTTTAATTGCCTCCACTTTCTTAGGGTCTACTGACACCCCTCGTTCTGAGATTATATGGCCTAGGAACGCCACACTTTTTAGCCAGAATTCACACTTCTTGAATTTGGCATAGAGTTCTTTCTCTCGTAATGTTTGCAAAGTGAGACGCAGATGCTCACTATGTTCTTCCTTACTTGGTGAGTACACCAAGATGTCATCTATGAACACTACCACGAACTTGTCGAGATACGGTTTGAATACTCGGTTCATAAGATCCATGAATGCTGCAGGAGCATTGGTTAGACCAAACGGCATTACCGTGAATTCGTAGTGCCCATACCTTGTCCTAAAAACAGTCTTAGGGATATCTTCTGCTTTGACTTTTAACTGATGGTAACCTGATCTGAGATCAAGTTTTGAGAAAACTTTGGCTCCTTTCAGTTGGTCGAAAAGGTCATCTATTCTCGGGAGTGGGTACTTATTCTTTATAGTGATCTTGTTCAACTCCCTGTAGTCAATACATAGTCTCATGCTCCCGTCTTTTTTCTTTACGAAAAGCACTGGGGCTCCCCACGATGATGCACTGGGGCGAACCTGCTTCTTGTCCAGTAGTTCTTGCAGTTGTTCCTTTAGCTCTTTTAATTCAGCAGGAGCCATTCGGTATGGTGCCTTAGAGACTGGTGCAGCACCAGGGACCAAGTTGATTTCAAATTCTACTTCTCTATCGGGTATCTCTCCCGGTAATTCTTCGGGAAAAACGTCTGGAAATTCTTGAATAATTGGAATATCTTCCAACTTTGGGACTTCTTCCTCTTTGACTTCATTAATTACTGTCAGATAAATTTCTTCTCTTCCTTTTATGGCCTTCCAGGCTTGCGAGGCAGATAGCAGAGATTTTCTTTCCTTGGATTTCCCTTGATATACGACTTCCCTCTTTGCTGGAGTCTGAAGTCTAATTTCTTTCTTCTGACAGTCTACTATGGCATGGTTTTTAGCTAACCAGTCCATTCCAAGAATGATGTCAAACTCCACCATATTGAGTTGAATCAATTCTACTTCGAAAATTTGTTTGCCGATAAAAATTTTACAGTTTCGATATACTTTGTGGGTTTCGATTATTTTGCTAGCCGGTGTTGCTACTCTTAACGGTTCACTAAGAATATCATGCTCAAGTTTAAGCTTCTTAGCATATCTTCTAGACACAAACGAATGTGTGGCACCACAATCAAACAAAGCATATGCAGGCATTTTATTGAGTAAGATGGTACCTGCCACAACTTTGTTGCTATTATCGGCTTCCTCTTGGGTTATGGCATAAACCCGAGCATTTGTCTTGTTTTCATGTTGTTTGCTGGGCCCCGACCCTTTGTCCTTGTTGTCTGGACAGTCCTTAATTCTATGTCCCACCTTTCCGCACTTGAAACAAGCGCCTGTCTTCCGATAACATTCCTCAATATGTTTTTGTCGACATGTATCACACCATTTTCCTTCGGTGTTACCAGTACTGCCAGAACTTCCTTTGAAGGATCCACCTGAATAATTTGGTTTCTTGAACTTGGGATTATTCTGTGTGGATTGATTGTTCACCGGTCTCTTGTTCTTGTTTTCTTCTTCACGTCGCTTGATATCGGTTTCTGCGCTCATTGCAGCGCCCATTAAGTCCGCAAAGCTGCTTGGTTTGTACACTGCCAGTGCCGACTGAATTCAGCTGTTGAGTCCCTTCTTGAAACGGTGCATTTTTAACGTTTCATCTGACATGATTGTCGGGACGTAAGTTCCCAAATCGTTGAATTTTGACGTGTACTCCATTACCGTCATATCTGGTGACTGTCTGAAATTCTCAAACTCATTCAGCTTTTGTAGACGAAACTCGGCCGGATAGTATTGTTTCAGGAATTCCCTCTTGAAAATTTGCCACGTGATATCTTCTACTTCTGCTAGAGGTAGCGACACAGTTTCCCACCATTTCCTAGCCCGATCCTCCAAAAACGGGGTTGCGACTTCTACTCTTAATTCTTCCGGTATTTCTAGTAAATGTAGTTGTGTTTCCACGTTCTTGAGCCAGTTGTGGCTGACTTCTGGATCTGGGTTCCCATCAAAAGTTTGAACTCGATTCCTCCTCAGAGATTCGTAGTGATACTTAATCCCACGTGGCTGAGGTTCTTGGGGTGGTTGGATGGCGTTGACCATTGGATTCACAAATCCTTGTAATGTTGCAGCGACGATAGTTGCTATTGCCATCATATCCTCTTGACTGAGTGTAGTGACCCGTTCCAGAATCACCTACTAATCAAGAACTAAGCATGCAATTAACTTAATTAATAACAATCAGAGATAAACGCGGAAAAGGCCAATTAACGAAAGTTATACAACCCAATCGGAATCCAGAATACTCAAACTAAACTGAAAATATCTGATACAACCATATCGAAATAGAACAGTAATGAAGAACTAACTCAACCGTCTACTCCACGTCCTCCTCGACCTCCTCCTGAGCCATCCAACCTGAGGCCTGCCCCGTGGGAATGGGGTGTCCAAGATAAACAAAACCGAGGACGTGAGCGATAAGAACGCCCAGTACAAAAGTATGAGTATACAAACCTATATGAAATGCACATGTTATGATATGATACCAGGGTAGTCAAGGAACAGGAGTCACAAAAGATCTCAAAATGCTCAGTCTAGAGGCGCCAAGTGGATAGTGCCGCGCGGTACTCCTCTGGGTCACTGCATCCACTACAAGATCAGACGTGGACCTAAAATGTCCCGGATCACCGAAGCCCTCCGGACCCGTCGGCCACTGTGTACTCTCGGTGTCCATGCGTCCACAAGACAGGGCTGAGCGGCCCCACAAGATATAGCTTATCTCGAAAGAGATACAGCTCAACAGCAAAGGCTATCTCGAAGGAGATACGGCTCAACATGAAATGCAACATGCATCATAAAGCGTGACATAATAGCATGCATCATATGACATATATCAATGCAGCAAATAATCATGCAACACATATATGAATGTATACTCAACCAGGATATCTCGGATAGTACTTTCGTACCTCACACCAGCAGATCCTAGCGATCAGCCCTATCAACAAGCCTGCGTCCGTAGACAGCCCACTGATGCCACTAGCTCCCAACTAGAGCACAGCTTCGCTACAACACCAGTAGCTCCCTGCTAGTGCCTGAACCTCGGAAAAAGCCTAGAAACCCGACAGAAACGACTGAAACACTCTGGAATGCTCGGAAATGGCGAGTCACAAATGAAATCTCGCACCTCTATTTATAGCCAACGATCGGACGATCCGATCCACTTCGGAAGATCCGATCACTACACTTCGGACGCTCCGAACCCTGATCGGACGCTCCGAACCCTGCATGTCTTCCACGAGTCCAGCCACCTGTCTCGGACGATCCGAACCCTGATCGGACGATCCGAACCCTTCCACGTGTCAAGCCACCTGTCTCAGACGATCCCACCTGTCTCGGACGATCCGAACCCTCTTCGGACGATCCGAACCCTCTTCGGACGATCCGAACCTGGTTCGGTCCTTCCGATCCCACCGAAACATAATAAATCCAATAATTAACTCAAATTAGGTATCGGGATACTACATTCTCCCCCCCTAAAAAGGATTTCGTCCGCGAAATCTCGTCTGAAGAATGACAAATCTGAACAACAATACATTCAACTTAGGAATGAAATACAACTGGAAATACAACTGAAATTACAACAACTAGAACAACTCTGGATGCTCTGACCGCATACGACTCTCTAGTTCCCAGGTAGCTTCTTCAGTACCTCGACGCTGCCACTGCACTAAGACAAGAGGAATGATCTTATTCCGCAACACCTTGTCTTTGCGATCGAGAATCCGAACTGGTCGTTCCACATAAGACAAATCCGAATCAAGTTGAACTTCAGAGGGATGTAAGATGTGAGACTCATCTGCTACATAACGTCTCAACAAGGATACGTGGAACACATCATGAATACTTGATAGGTACGGCGGCAATGCAAGTCTGTAAGCTAAATCTCCCACACATTCTAAGATCTCAAAAGGGCCAATGAATCTCGGAGATAGCTTACCCTTGAGTCCAAATCTCAGAATCCTGCGAAAAGGAGAAACTCGGAGAAACACTTTCTCACCTGGCTGAAAATGCAGAGGTCGACGCTTGGTGTTCGCATAACTAGCCTGTCGATCCTGAGCAATCTTAATCCGTTTCTTGATTACTGCAACCTTATCAATAGCCTGTTGAACTAACTCCGGTCCCTCAACATGTCGTTCCCCAACTTCGTCCCAGAATAATGGAGTACGACAACGTCGCCCATACAACGCCTCAAATGGTGCCATACCAATACTACGATGATAGCTGTTGTTGTACGCGAACTCAATCAAGGGCAAATGATCCTGCCAAGCGGTTCCGAAATCCATAACACAAGCTCGCAACATATCCTCAAGTGTCTGAATAGTCCTTTCAGACTGACCATCGGTCTCTGGATGATAAGCCGTACTCAAACTTAGTGAAGTACCCAATGCTGACTGGAAACTACCCCAAAATCGTGAGGTAAAACGAGGATCCCTGTCACTAACAATACTGACTGGTACTCCATGCAACCGTAGAATCTCTTGAATATACAATCGAGCCATACGATCGAAAGTAAAATCACGGTTATATGGCAGAAAATGAGCAGACTTGGTGAGTCGATCCACCACTACCCAAATAGCATCACTATTCCTCGAAGACAATGGTAAATGAGTAATGAAGTCCATCGTGATATGCTCCCACTTCCATTCATGAATAGGTAAGTTCAATAATAATCCTCCCGGTCGACGGTGCTCTGCCTTAACCTGCTGACAAACTAGACACTTGGAGACAAACTGATAAATGCTGCGCTTCATCCCTTTCCACCAAAATCGTGTTCTCAAATCTTTATACATCTTATTGCTTCCCGGATGAACACTTAACTTGCTTCGATGAGCCTGAGACAAGATCTCTTCCCTCAAAATATCATCCTCTGGTACTACAACCCGATTAGACAAACACAGAAGACCATTAGACTGATAATGGAAATTGCTATCTCCACCAACTAACCGAGCTAATCTCTGAGTCTTGAGATCAGATATCTGAGCATCTCGAATCCGGGTGAACAAAGCTGGCTCAGATAAAATGGTAGCAACACGAATGCTCTCCATACCTTTCCGATGCTTGAATTTAAATCCCAACGAACAACAATCTTGGACAGCACTAGACATGGCACTGGTCTGAAGTGCAGAGGCTCTCACCTTGCGACTAAGAGCATCAGCTGTGAGATTCGCAGAACCTGGATGGTACTTGATTTCGCAATCATAATCCTTTAGCAGATCCATCCAACGACGTTGTCTCATGTTCAACTCAGCCTGAGTGAACAGATACTTCAGACTCTTGTGATCAGTAAAAATTTCAAACTGAACACCGTACAAATAATGACGCCAGATCTTCAGCGCAAACACAATAGCTGCCAACTCTAGATCATGAATGGGATACTTTTCCTCGTGAGGTTTTAACTGTCTGGAAGCATAAGCGATCACATGACCATTCTGCGTCAACACACACCCTAAGCCTTGAAAGGAGGCATCGGTGTAAACACTGAAACCATCAGATCCTGACGGTAACGCCAAAACAGGTGCAGAAGTCAGAAGTCGACGAAGCTCTCTGAAACTATCTTCGCACTCAGATGACAACTCAAATGGAACATCCTTCCGAGTAAGTTGCGTCAACGGTCTAGCTATCTGAGAGAAATTCACAATGAAACGACGATAATATCCTGCCAGACCTAGAAAACTACGGATCTCGGCCACTGTCGTCGGACGTGACCAATTCAGCACTGCCTCAATCTTGCTAGGATCCACAGAAACTCCTTCCTTAGAAATCACATGACCAAGGAATACTACCCGATCAATCCAGAACTCGCACTTACTCAGCTTAGCATACAATTGCTTCTCGCGAAGAATCTGCAACACAATCCTCAAGTGCTGGGCATGCTCTTCCACACTGTGAGAATAAATCAATATATCGTCGATGAAAACCACAACAAACTGATCTAGGAAATCCCGAAAGACTCGGTTCATCAGATCCATGAACACTGCTGGCGCATTCGTCAAACCGAATGGCATAACTAGAAACTCGTAGTGCCCATATCGAGTACGAAAAGCAGTCTTGGAAATATCATCATCTCTGACTCTCATCTGATGATAACCCGATCGCAAGTCAATCTTGGAGTAAACAGAAGTACCCTGAAGCTGATCGAACAAGTCATCAATACGAGGCAATGGATACTTGTTTTTGATCGTCACACGATTCAGCTGGCGATAATCAATACACAATCGCATCGATCCATCCTTTTTCTTGACAAACAAGACTGGAGCTCCCCAAGGTGAAACACTCGGGCGAATATAACCTTTATCAAGAAGATCCTGCAATTGCTGCTTCAATTCCCTCATCTCGGACGGAGCCAGACGATAGGGGGCACGAGAAATCGGCGCAGTCCCTGGCATTAACTCGATGCCAAACTCCACTTCTCTAATCGGAGGAAAACCAGGAATCTCATCTGGGAAAACATCAGGAAACTCACAAACCACTGGAATCTCATCTGTATCAACACTACTGGTGGATGTATCGATCGCATAGATGAGGTAGCCTTCCCCGCCCGACTCTAAAGCACGACAGGCTTTCAGAGCAGATACCACTGGCATCGGAGGTCGCGCTCCCTCACCATAGAAGAACCAACTAGAGCTCTCAGTCGTACGAAACTGAACAAGCTTCTGGTAACAATCCACAGTAGCTCGGTAGGTAGTCAACATGTCTATACCCAGAATACAATCAAAATCTTCCATCTCCAGGATCATAAGATTCGCAATCAACTCGTTACCCTCAAAATCTAAAGGACAACCCATCACTAGACGCTTTGCTAACACCGAATAACCCATCGGAGTAGAAACGGAAAGAATGACGTCTAGAGAAACATACGGTAACTTATGACGCTTAACAAATCGTGCAGAAATGAATGAATGGGATGCTCCGGTATCAATAAGAACAAAAGCAGGAATACCGCATAAACAAAAAGTACCTGCTATGACTCTCCCTGTCTCATCTGCAGCCTGATCCTGATTCAGCGCAAATACCTGACCTTGGGCACGAGGTCGAAGATTTGAACTGCCCACTGCCTGACCCTGCATCCTCTTCTGAACAGTCACCTGAGATCCGGAACCAGATCCTGCTCCACCTCGCAACTGTGGACAATTTTTCTTAAGATGGCCCATCTCTCCGCACTGAAAACAAGCTCCTGCGGCTGATCGACACTGCTCAGATGGATGGTTCTTCCCACAATGCACACAAGAACCCTTCTGCTTACCAAAGCGAAAAACACCGCTAGACCGAGATCCAGATCCAGAAGAAGAAGAAGAACCTGACTTCTTGAAAGACTGAGATCGAGGGCTCAAGGTACTCGGAGGTCTAGAAGAAAGAATAGCCCTACCACGTTGGAGACTGATCTCTGCCTGGCGACACCGGTTCACTAGCCCATCATAAGAAGTAGGATTATCACAGACTGTGACTCGATCAAAGATCTCCTGGTTAAGACCCTGAAGGAAATGGTCGTACTTGGCCTCAGGACTGCCACTAATATGAGGAGCAAAGGGCAACAACTCGAAGAACTTCTGCTGATATGCATCAACAGACATACTCCCCTGCTTAAGATTCAGAAGTTCAATCGTCTTTGCCTGACGAAGGGCTGGAGGAAAGTATAGCTGCATAAAAGCTGCACGGAAATCAGCCCAAGTCACCCTACCCCGAGACTGGACTATCGGCGCAGAAGTCGATCGCCACCACTTACGCGCACGGCCCTCGAGAAGAAAACTAAGGGTCTCCATCTGCTGCTCTTCGGTGCACTGGAATGCACGGAAACAACTCTCCATGCGCTCTATCCAATCCTCAGCAACATCGGGAGTCTCACCACCGACTAAAGGCTTAGGTCCCAACTGAATGAAACGGTGCATCTCAAAACGCCTAGGGTCATCACGACGATGACGATGTTCACGACGACGCCTACGATCGTCCTGGTCACCCCAACGACCTACACTCCCCTGACTACTCTCATCACCACGGTGGTCAGCCATCGCTACAAGATAGAATGGGGAAAATATGGTAAAATGGTCAACGGAAATCCCAAAACAAAATCTATATTCCCAAAATCATAAGCATGCTCTGATACCATAATGTAGTGACCCGTTCCAGAATCACCTACTAATCAAGAACTAAGCATGCAATTAACTTAATTAATAACAATGAGAGATAAACGCGGAAAAGGCCAATTAACGAAAGTTATACAACCCAATCGGAATCCAGAATACTCAAACTAAACTGAAAATATCTGATACAACCATATCGAAATAGAACAGTAATGAAGAACTAACTCAACCGTCTACTCCACGTCCTCCTCGACCTCCTCCTGAGCCATCCAACCTGAGGCCTGCCCCGTGGGAATGGGGTGTCCAAGATAAACAAAACCGAGGACGTGAGCGATAAGAACGCCCAGTACAAAAGTATGAGTATACAAACCTATATGAAATGCACATGTTATGATATGATACCAGGGTAGTCAAGGAACAGGAGTCACAAAAGATCTCAAAATGCTCAGTCTAGAGGCGCCAAGTGGATAGTGCCGCGCGGTACTCCTCTGGGTCACTGCATCCACTACAAGATCAGACGTGGACCTAAAATGTCCCGGATCACCGAAGCCCTCCGGACCCGTCGGCCACTGTGTACTCTCGGTGTCCATGCGTCCACAAGACAGGGCTGAGCGGCCCCACAAGATATAGCTTATCTCGAAAGAGATACAGCTCAACAGCAAAGGCTATCTCGAAGGAGATACGGCTCAACATGAAATGCAACATGCATCATAAAGCGTGACATAATAGCATGCATCATATGACATATATCAATGCAGCAAATAATCATGCAACACATATATGAATGTATACTCAACCAGGATATCTCGGATAGTACTTTCGTACCTCACACCAGCAGATCCTAGCGATAAGCCCTATCAACAAGCCTGCGTCCGTAGACAGCCCACTGATGCCACTAGCTCCCAACTAGAGCACAGCTCCGCTACAACACCAGTAGCTCCCTGCTAGTGCCTGAACCTCGGAAAAAGCCTAGAAACCCGACAGAAACGACTGAAACACTCTGGAATGCTCGGAAATGGCGAGTCACAAATGAAATCTTGCACCTCTATTTATAGCCAACGATCGGACGATCCGATCCACTTCGGAAGATCCGATCACTACACTTCGGACGCTCCGAACCCTGATCGGACGCTCCGAACCCTGCATGTCTTCCACGAGTCCAGCCACCTGTCTCGGACGATCCGAACCCTGATCGGACGATCCGAACCCTTCCACGTGTCAAGCCACCTGTCTCAGACGATCCCACCTGTCTCGGACGATCCGAACCCTCTTCGGATGATCCGAACCCTCTTCGGACGATCCGAACCTGGTTCGGTCCTTCCGATCCCACCGAAACATAATAAATCCAATAATTAACTCAAATTAGGTATCGGGATACTACACTGAGGTTCACTCTGGGTGGTGGCGGTGGTGGTGGATTATCGTTTTGGTTGGCGTCCCGAGCGTTACGATTGTTTCGGGGTGGTCTGCCTGCCATTTCCTATAAACAGGTATTTTATTAATTTGTTTGTCACAATATTTAATCAAAATAATTTCATTAAATTGTAAAAATTTTCATACAACCAATGTTTTCAAAACGAATGATTAATCAAATATTCCTAGATACAATCAAAGTCTATTCTATAACTTTCTTTCTCTATTCGTCTATTACTTCTCCGTCCCCTACTGCTTCATTAATTTCTTCTTCCACAGGGTTTTCTTCCAATTGCTCCATGAGTTTTTCCATGTTGACCATCTCATTTTGTAGATGCTCGATGTAATTCTGCAGTTGCGTGTTGTGGTGATCAAGGTTGTTCACTTGGTCTTGCAGTTCTTGTATTGTTGATTGGCTTACTTTCTCATCGATTTCTTGTTCCCCAATCTTTTCCTCAAGACGATGTTGAATACTGAGAAGGCCATCACTCCGGATTTGGAGCGTAAGAATCCTATCTTGCGCTTTCTTCAGTTCTTGTTTGGTGATCTCATGATGACGTTCCGACTCTAGATGATAAGCAGCGTAACGTCTGACGTCATCGCGTAATTTATTTTCTTCAACTCTGGCTTCCCGAACGTCTTCTCCCATATATATATTGTTTCCATCCAACTGGAAGTTATCTCTTTCTAGTTTCTCATTCCTTTCTTTCAGTATTTTAATTTCCATCTCTTGCTTCTGAAGTTGACTTTGAAGTTCATTTATAATGTTTTGGTGATCCATGTAGTGTTCCTAAAAAAAACATTTTCATAGATAAGATATTTGTCAAATTTTAAATATGCAATAATAGAAAGTTTCAAAATAATTTGGTACACATAATATTTTTCTCAGTCACAATTTTATTACAATCCAAATATTCTATTATAAAAATTTGTAATTTAATCGAACATATCTCCACCGTCGCTATCACTGTCGCTCTCGACTCCATCTATCTCCATGGGTGCTATCTCCTCATCCTCCATGTTTTCTATCACTGAATGCAGGTAGTTATTCTGGTCTTGGAGCCGATCCATAGTGCCGTGGAGCTTCGAAATATACCGATCCTGCATGGCGATATACTCCTCCTGGCGCTGACGGGCCTGAGCAGCACGTCCTCGTTCTGTCTTTACTCTCTCCAATAAATCCCTGTTCAGTGAAGCCAAGTGCGTAATGCGTGCGGAGTCGGTCGGTATCTGCAGTAGTTGGCTCTCAGCCAAGTTTAGATGATGGGACAGTCGCTGTACATCGACCTCCAGTATGTGTCTACTCTCAACAATCTCTTGTTTCTCCAGCTTTTCCTTGGCCAATTGTGCCTTCAAAGTTGCAATCTCCCTATCTTGGTTATCTATCGTAAGTTGGCGCATACGAAGGGCAGCCTGAGCGCGTGTACGTGGAGCGGCCATATCCTAGGATGAAATGGAAATAAATCATCAGAATCGTATAAAAGATAGGAAGGCACAAAGCACAAATAGTAGAAACAAAGTTGTCGTGGAATTTTCAATAATAAAGATTTTCGGAATGACTGACTGAAAGGATATTTTTTTTTTTTGGAGCTGTTCGAAATTTTAGGGAACAGATGAAAGTTGGGTTCAGATTGGGATGCACTAGGCTTTTGCCGTCAAATTTTGTATGTCAAAATCCCAGCGGGATTATGAACCTGACGGCTCTGATACCACTTAAATGTCACGCCCCGAGTACGAAGCATCGGTGACATCCGGCATTGTTTAACAATTAAATTGAAAACAATAAAGCCTCGTATCAAATTCAAACCAGTCTTTTTCATAAAATAATATTGTCTTTACAATGATAATGGAACGAAGGTTACATCAACGTTTTCATAAACGAAATATGACAAAACAATAATTTGAAACTTATTCTTGATCACTGATTCACCAACCCCAGAATGCATCCTGCTCCTCTTCATTTACTTGCTCTTCATCCTTATCTGAAATTTGTAAGGGGTGAGTGTTTTTGGGAAACACTCAGCAAGTGGGGGTCGATCGATTTCCAATGATACATATAGATCTTAATCCTTAAAACATTTTTTTATCAACTTTCAAAACTTATAACAGTTAACTTATCATATCGAAACGAACAATTATAACAGATCAGATTTTACAGAATGGTTCAGAAACAGATCAGATCAGATCATATACAGAACATAACAGATCGGAACAAAAAGAACACTGTTACTCATCTCATTTCCATGGTCAAATTGTCCTCAATATGCTAGTCCTCTAAGGGGCCAGACAGAACATGGTTTTATACCCACCAATGGGGGCCAGACAAAACATGGTTTTATACCCACCAATGGGGGCCAGACAGAACTACAATTCTCGTCCCATTTCCAATTCGACTCGTAACAGTGCAACAAAATTCAGAAGTCATAGACAGAACTTTTCAGATATTCGGATTTTGGAGTTTTCATACTAACACAGCGAAATCAAGAAATTCGAAGTACAGAAGAGAACACATAATCGATCGAAATTTTAAATAAAGCATACTGATATTTTCAAAAATCAGGACACACCAACATGCATGTCACATTATTTATATCAAGGTTTGAAAATACAAACGAAGTACATATTCAAAAGCCCACTTACTTGATTTTTTTGTAGAAGGATTTCGAAACTTGTAATCTTTGATACAACTTTTCTCCCGAAATTTCTGCAGCACTTCGACGTATTTTTCAAAAAATACTGCTTTCACTTTGACAGTATGATGATGCAAAATCTCCAGCACTTCAATCGCACGAGCTTCTTTTCTTCCTTGAAATTTCGGCCGAGTGGTTTGAGAAGGGGGGGAAAGCCGAAATTTTGAGGTTTTCTTGGGATAACTTTTTCTATCACCCTAGAGTCTTATTTATAGAGAATCCCTTGCCCCTTTGCCTCCCCTTAGCCGTCCCCTTGGCCTCCAAGAAATGGAGTAATGGTGGTCAAAGGTTATTAAATCATCAAGCTCCATACCAAGAATCAAAAGCCATTTCTTGCATCATAATTGTGTCTTGATCTCCTAGCTCATCCCTTAGCTCCACCATGGATTTCCTCAAAGGTTATTTCTTGCACCATGATCTTGTCTAAACCTTTAGCTCTCATTTTAGGACAAACATGGTTGAGCTTCCTTGAGCTGAAAGATTCCGTCTTTGAGCTGGGGTTTTACTCCTCTCATGAAAACTCTTTGATGGACATGATCAGTTGCAGCTTGGCCTCCCGTTGAGTCTCTTCTCGAACTTTGAAACCACTTCCTCGAGTTACACTAACTGAAAATCTTATTTACTTTGGATCGAAAATATCGGGTTCTCACATTTAATATCTGTTGAACTAACACTCCCTTAATACTAAAATTCATATTTATATCAATAAAAAACTTCCTTCAATATTTATTACTTGGCTGCAGCTGTACAAGCAGAGTCCATCAAAAGCCCAAGCTAAACCAGTGACCTGATTGTTATTTTTCAAGATAAATCATATGCCATTCCATATGCCAAAAAAGGTGTTGGGAACTTACAATGTGGTTATGCGCACTATAACAGCCAATTATTTCAAATTCATGGCTGGTCATATTCATGGTCCACACTTCAAATGATCCGGATCCTTTACCAATAGCCAGGAACAAATTTAGTGGTGTTTGCACGGGGCAGTAAATGAAAGTATGGAGACATGTGGTGAATCAACAGTAATAACCTAATTACACGAGCAATCACAAGTTCCAAAATAAGATATAATCAAAGTAGCTGGTCTAAATTTTTAAAGGATGAGTAGCAGACTTTTAGCAGGATATGCTGACCTAGCAAAGAAAATGAAGCATGAATAGTTTCAGATGACTTCAGCAGTTCCTTAATATTCACCAGCCAAATCTTCACTCTATAAACAAAAAGAAGAGGAATGTAACAAAATTAAATGTTATAATCAAATAAAAGGTAAACGTTATATGTATGTGTGTGTATAATTCAGTAGTTCTAACCCATGTCAAGGAAATAAGCTAGACTTTTGGCTTCAAAAACAGAAAAAAGTTAATTAGTTACTAACCTCCCATTAGAACTTCCCGTCGCTAAAAGAAGTTGAGGTTTTGAAATTTCAGAGCCATATAAAGCCCAGCAAATAGATGTGATGCATGTATCATGTGCCTTGAGAAAGCCACCATTTGATGCTTTACATGGGAGTTCAGGGGTAATAATGGAATAACTCTCTGGTGCATCAATTCTCCAGAATGAAATTAGACCACATTTCAATCCAGTAGCAAGAATAGAGCAGCAGCCCGAGGAGTTATGAGGAATAGAAACCCAACATTCAGATGTCCTCAGAATCGGTGACCAAGGCACAATAAGGGGTGTCAGCATTGCATTGCGAGAAGCATATTGTTGTGTCGTTATTAGTTGAACATTGCATTCTTTCATCTTCAGAGGTGTCCCTTCAGAAACAGATATGGTAATAATTTCCCATGTATTGTTTTCTTTTACATTGTCAAGTTTTTTTGCAGCAACCTAATAAAAATAGCAACACATTCAATGTAATGGCATATATCAAATGCACAACTTTTCAAATTGAAAGCAGATCATGTAGCTGCTTTGAAGCTGATTTAGCTGTCTCCTTCGTTTTTTTTCCTTTCTTAAACTAGATACAGGTGGCTCATTAGGGTATTCAGATTCTGCATTATCTCGACTCCCTATGATCTGTATAATGAAAAAACCCCAAGAATAGTTGGAATTCATATCATTAATTGTTATGTCATCAAGAATATTTCATCTAGAAAAGTATATGGGGATATGCAAGAAATGTTAATCAGCAAAAAGTTGAAAGATAGAACCAACTCACATCTAAACTTTCTGAAGATATAATTTGAGACTCTCCGAAATTGATCTTGGAAAGATAATTATACATCATCTCTGATATGTCCATAACCTAGAAAATTTCAGATTATAACTTTAGCAAATGTGTGAAAAACAAACATTAAATTTAGGAATCACAGATAACATACTAGATTCCAAATTCATGACATTTATTATGCATAAGCAAAAAAACCGTAAATACTATGAAATTCTTTTTGAAAGAAATGTTGATTAGGTATTGCCTCTCCAAACATAAACAAAGCTTCCAGTACTAACACAACAAACTGATAAGCATGCTATTCAGAAATATTATTACATTATATGCAGTCAATTGATTTAGTAGTTGTCTTTCCTAAGTCATGGGATCAGATCCCATCAGATGGATCATAGAATACTGGACTCAGAATCAGTGGTCACTGATTCTTGTTCATGTCAGTTCATGGTTAATAATGTCATCTGCATAATCCTCACACTAACAGAATCACTTGACAGCCCAAAATTCTTGATCAACTAAAAACTCAGCTAGAACAGATTGAATGCCAGGATACTTCTGAACTTGAGCAATTTCAATGTTGAGACTCAAATGCTATACATCGTATCAGTAAAATTGCATCAAAGAAATTCAATACTAAAATCAGCAAACTTTGAAAAGTTAACAATTACCAGGATCGTAATGAGGCTACCAGAAGCGACCGCCACCAGATTCTCTTCGGACCAAGCAACAGCGTTCGGATAACAAGGCGCTGATACGAGCACTACTGCTTGGAAGCGGGAAGACATTGTTGAAGAGAATTGAAACAGAAAGCAGAGCGGAGTTTTATTATTTTGGAGTGAAGCTGATTCGATGATTCGACCTAATTTGTGAAATAGCTCGAATAGTCCAAATCGAATTACACCATATAACCTAATTTGTGAAATAGCTCGAATAGCCCGAAATTCCTTGCTTGAAAATTTGCGGAAAAATTTAAAATTTTCTTTTAAAGTAGGTAAATTTGCCTCATTCATAAAATAGATCGATAAATAAAGTTTGATGTTCAAAATAGCAGCGGAAGTAAATATTTGTTTGCAAAATAACAATTTAAGAATATCCAACAACTGATAAAAATGTTTGCATAAAATGGCAAGTGCTGTAAATGAGGTCCTCGGGTGCCACTACTGCCGACCCAAGCTGGCTCACTGGTCCCCGCCCTCGGCCCCAGCCTCATCAGTACCTACAACAATCAAGTCTAGTGAGTCTAAAGACTCAACATGCATATATCGTAGGTAACGAGTAAATAATATAGTAAATTTTTTTTTTTGCATGGGATAAAATATCATGTCATGAGGCATACTATGAAAATAACTTATCATGAGCAATTATAATACGTGCATAATTGAACTGAAAATCATAGTGAAAATGTTTGCTGGGAGCCCTGTACTGAAATAATTTGTAATAATTTTTTTTTCTGTTGAGATTATGGTCTACGCAAGTGGTCTCTGCACTGAACTAAACTGACCGGTAACTGGCTACCGGGTGGTACCAAACTGAACTGATCGGTCACTGGCGACGGGGTAAAATAATGCTCCCATGATAGTGAATTGACCACAAGCAATATCGCATAAATATCAAAAATAAGTATTTTCTATTTTTATGCACGAAATATAATTAAATGGCATAAAGAAATATCCTGTATTATTTTACCACATGGATTGGATCGCTCACAGGCTCGCTGCAAGCTAAATATGCTATGAAAAATATGCAATAGATTTTATTGGGCAAACTATGCAATTAAATCCGATAACTGAGACAATTGCGCCTAACGACTACGTATTTAATCATGACTCCGAACCAACCCGAACCAACACTGAACCAACGTATAGTCATGATTAAAATACGCTTAAAATGATGAATTAATGCTCCTAAAATGGTGAAGGTCGAAATCTAGGTGAATGGAGGCCAAAACATGAAACGCTCTTTCGAAAGTCAATTTGGCACATCGCACCGTAAATTCTCGTACGACCTCAAAAATGATCCGAATCACAAACGGCCAAAAGCATGACCTTCCTAACTCGATGAGGCATTGTCCTGTCCAAGGCTATAGGCTAAAAAGCCAACCGAGCACTCAAAACACGCCTGAGAACAATGGCACCACTTGCTGTCAAATTAAAGCAGCTATGCAATCGCATATCTTGTGTCGTTTTCGAAACTACCGGCCATTGGGGCTTGAACCACCGACCAGAGACTCTTACCAAAATCCCAAGGAATGATTTGAACCATGGCTAAGGGCCCTAGGCCAGCCAAAATTCGCACCATTCCAGCAACAACTCGAAAGATTCACCCGAGAGCACCTTTGCATGCGCGTGGGGTGTTTTGCTTTGTTTGCTTTCTCTTGTCGTTCCAGTGGCCATTTTATTAACCATGGCACGATCTAGACATCCAGTGGTAGGGTATGAATCGTGGCTAAGGTCCATAGGCCAACCAAGATCCACACCATTCCACCATTTTCGAAATACACATGCTGTAAAATGGGGAGGGCCGAAAGGTGCTGGGATGTTCTTTAGTATTTTTGTGAAAATCGATTCACCATGGACCAAGCCACCAAAAGGGCAACTTAGTCATGTCTTAGACATGCTAGGGAAGTGATCTAACCATGGCTATAGGCCCCTAGGGCAGCCATGATCAGATCCATTCCCTTTGACAGCACAACAGCATTTTTCGAAACTCAAATGGCCAAGATTGAAGAGTTGCTGTCAAATTCGAATTTTATCATGCATGGGGCTGGTTTGAATGGACCAACATGGTCTTAATGCATCCTAGTACATTTCTAGATGTAGCCTAGTGAGCCTGGAGTCAAACCATCCACCTGAAACAACAAAACAAGAGAACCCGTGAAACTGCATCATGAAGGCCGAAATCTGTAGGTTTTGTTTTCTGAAAATTATTGGTAGATTTCGGTTTTTGCCATAGAAATGATGATCATGTAATGAAAATAAATGATAATAGGACTTGATTGAAGAGTCAAGGAAGAACATATGCATGCCTGGTTTCGTTTTGAACGAAAAACGAATGAATAAGACGATACGGCGCGGAGGAGGTGGAGCACTATCTTTTCTACCCTTCTTCTTACTTGATTTTTCTCTCCTATCTCCAACTGAATTCTCACGTTTTTTTTTTACACTCTGAAATACTCTCTAATTCGGTGATGGGGGAGGGGAAAGGATGGTTAAGAGAGTGAGGGAAATGGTTGCAAGATATAGGGAACAAATCAAGACCAAGTCTCCACCTTTTGAAATTTTGAATTTTGGTTTGATATCAAATGATTTGTTGGTGTTTGTTGGGGTGAGGTGGCCGATTATTTACAAGCTAGTCTAGGTTAGAATAAGGTTGGTTATTAATTAAATGGTGCTCCCAAAAATAAAAGAATTATCCTACTAATTAAATGCAAAGAAAGGGTCAAAGGTGGTGAGTTGGCAAGGAATGTTCTAGCACTAAAGGGGTGGCCGAAATCTTGGAATAGAATTGAGGGGAAATGTTGATTACCTAGTAAATTTATACCTTTAAAAGCCTTACCTATCCTTTAAATAATTTAGTGACTTAACCCTTACTTATTGGAACTTAAATGAATTTATTTCCTACTCACCTCAAGTAACTTAAATAATTCCCTAAACCTCCTTATTAACTTAAATTAACTTACTAGCTAGCTATATTAAATTCTGGAAATATTTTCTGAATCTTAAATTTTATCTCTAAACTCCAACTCCAGTCCGGCCTCAATGAAATAACTGAAAGAATAAAATTTAAACTACTGAAATAAAATAATTAACTTCTAAGAAAGCATTTAAATACTCATGCAATGAAGTCAATTTGATTTAAAATACTAGAATTATGCATGATTTATACGTAGTATAATTATGAGTTCTACAAGAAGACTAAAAACAATCTTCTATTTTATATTATTAGAAAAAATAAAAATATTTATTTTTATGTGGATTTAGGGATTTCTCGCTTAGAGGGCAAAAACAATGGATATTGAGGAAGCAACAAGCATTGAAGAAACGAAGTTGAAACATTAGTCAATCTCATGCATTACCCAATTTAGGGGTGAGTAGAAACCAAAGCCAAATCAAATAGTTGGTTTGGTTTTTAGTCGATCGATTTATATTGGTTTTAAAATTAATCATATCGAAAAAATTGGTTTTGTTCAAAGTTTTGGTGAAAAGTCCTAACCGAACCAATTTTATAAATATATAATATTTTTAATTATATACATATTATTTTATTTTTTGTCATATAATTGATATTATGAAAGTTTGATGATTGGTATTGGTGGCACATTTTATAAAGCTAAAAAAAATTGACCATTATCCCGTTCAATCTTCACAAGTATTTATTGATCTTCATGATGTTTTTGGAAAAGGTTAAAAACCTCGAGCAAGAAATCTTGGATGCGAGTGAATTTACTCTTACCAAATACCCAAGTTGGATAAACATAAAAGATAAATGTCTTTCTTTCTTTAAAGTGTGATAATGGATGATATTGAAGCTATTTCTAAAAGTTGAACTATTGAAAACTTATATTTATCTATTTATAATAGCTAGTTTTGAAAATTTAAATTATGATTATAAAAAGTCAAAATATTTTATTTGAACAAAATTAAAATTTAAAATTGAACATCCAAAGGTTCGCGACGATATTGAAAAAGTCGTCGCTATATTAAGCGACGGAATTGAAAAAGCCGTCGCTATATTAAACGGCGATTTTTTAAAAAAAACCGCTGTTTAAGAAGCGACGGTTTGTAACCATAAAATGCATAAAAAAAACTACTACGCAAAAATTAAAATTATGTAGTAAATTTTCGGGGAAAAAAAAATTAAAACCTGATTTGCGCGAAGAAATGCAGCTCCACGTAACGCAGGAAGATCGTACCGACGAGCAAATCTACGAAATAAATACGAAAAAATGTTAGTACAAAATTAAAAAATTGAAACTTCGAAAAATTGATAAAGTTTAACTACTACTAGAGATAGACGAAAAATGTCTACGAACCTCGATATATATAGAATTATACCGACGGTTTTTAATAAAACCGTCGCTATATAGCCACGGTTCAACCAAAACCGTCGCGATAATAGCGACAGTTTTGGTAAAAACTGTCGCCGATCTAGATCGGCGACGGTTGTTGCATAACCGTTGCTAATATGGCGGCGGTTTTGCAAAAACCGTCGCCGATCATCGGCGACTGTTTTATTAAAACCGTCGCTATTATAGCGATGGTTTTCCTTAAACCGTCGCTATAATAGCGACAGTTTTTAATAAAACCGTCGCTTGTCAAATTAAGAGACGGTTTCCTAAAACCGTCGCTACAAAATAACGACAGGTAGAACACAAGACCGTCGCATAATACGACGAGTAAAAAACCCGTCGCACAAAATAACGACGGGTTTATCAAACAGTCGCAATATTAGAGACAGTTTATGAAAAACCGTCGCTATTCTAGAGACGGTTTTAATTTAACCGTCGTTTAATTTGATAAGAGACGGTTTTAATAAAACCGTCGGCTTTAATAAAACCGTAGCTATTATAGCGACGGTTTTAAATAAAACCGTCGCTATGCTTTCCGTTTTTTTGTAGTGACAACCCATATCAAATATATAATATTAATTAGGAAATTGTAATTATGATCCTATTTATTTGTCTATTTTTTATGTTAGTCTTCTAAATTGTCAAATTTCTATCTTAGCATGTTATCTTAGTTTCTTTCTTCTTATTTTCTTTTTGCAATTTTAGTTTTTTCCTCACACGGTGTTAATGAAGTGTTGACGCAACGTTACATGACGATGACGTGTACATTGTCACATTAAAACTTAGAGACACAGCAAAAATATTTTTTGATCTTGAGCTGACTGATCCGATAAAAAAAATATTATCGTGGGTTCCAAAGAAAATTTCTTTGATACCTAGCAGGATGTTGGTCATCATGGTTTAAGATCTCGGAATTAGTTGGAGAATACTACTCACTAATCGATGTACTAGTTTTTGATTTAGAAAATGAAAACATAGCTTTCTTCTTTCTTCCTTGAACTTTCATTATAAAACCACCATGTCACGCCCCGAGACCGAGGCGTATGGTATATGATTTCTTCTCGGTTTGGAATTTGACATTCTCACCCCAACAATTTACCATTGCATGAGTCTTGGCTAAACAATCCATTCTCAGAATGATGTCAAAATCCACCATTGAGAGTTGAATCGAGTCGGCATTGAACGTATGCATATTGTTCTGATTTTATAGTCTCGATGTAACTCGAAGGTTTCGATAGCCTTACTAGTAGGTATTGCTATCCTAAAAGGTTTAACAAGCATTTTAGTTTTAACCCCTAATTTCTCAGTGAACCTCTTAGATATAAAAGAATGTGTCACCACAATCAAACAACACATAAGCAGGTAAATTTTTTATTAGAATAGTAACTTCTAAAAAAAACTAGTGAAGGTCCGTCTAAGTTGCTAAATCTCGAGTTCGAGGTTACTCATGGTCTTAGATTGGGTCGCCATTTCTTGCTCAAACTTTGTCAAAATTATGTTCGAAAATGGTTGCAACATGCTCGAGATTTTAGAGAATTTATGCTTAAATCAGTGTGATCTTCTATGTGCAAAATGGGAGGGTTACTTCTATGTGAGGAAGAAAAGTTTTTAGTCACGATTCTATCCCTTAAATGAATCATTGATGAGCATAAATAGACCAAAAAGTAAGCTTGTTACCAAAAATAGAGGATGTCAAATCTGATGAGACTCTGATTACGCCTATAAATTAGATTTTAGGTCGTTGATTGATGGTTAATATACTACCTCGAAAATAATTGTCAAGGATATGAATGCACTGGTCCTTTGGCAAAATTTGACATCTTATCACGTTTTGTATGTTAGGATCTCAGTCAGATTATGATCATGCTGGCTCTAATATCATTTAAATGTCATGTCCTGAGACCTAGGTGTACAGACACATTCGTTTTTTAACAATCACATAATTTTAAAATAACATGCTCGTAATACAATATATAACCAAACCAGTTTATAAAATAATCCATCATTGTCTTTACAAAATGAAAGAAATCAAATAGTGCAGAAGAGTAAAGCTTAAAACGTAAATTGACAATTGAAATATGAAAATAATCTTTCTTGGAAAGTGGCTTCTTCACCAGCTCCAGACGTCTCATGATTTGTCCATCAATTTGTTTGTTGGTATTGTATAGGGAGAGAGGTAAGGGTGACTTAATTGGGAAACACTCAGCAAGTGGGGATTGTTCGGATATATATAAAAAATACATATATTTTTTCTAAACGTAACATTTCTTAACGGAAGACATAACGTATCATAATCATATCCTGAACATGAAGCATTGAAATTTCATCTAATTTCCACGATTTTACTAATATATGTCCCCTATATGTTAATACTCAAGTGACGAGGCCATACAATGATTATAATCTCATCATATAGAGGTCATATAACAGTTATAATCCTACCATATAGCGGTCATATCTTATAATAGCTTTCCAAATTTTTATTGAATTATATCAATGTTTGGAACATATAAAGCTTAGACAAGACATAAACGAATAAATCATGCTCAAACGAAATTGTTCAAAAATGGAACATAGAATATCATACGTGTATAGAATATCATACGTGTATATACTTTTTTAATACATAAGCCCGATTACTTTGGTCTTTCTTGATTCCAAATGTGAATATTAGTTGCTAGATTGTAGTTCAAATATAGTATTTGGTTGCTACTAGAAATTATACTCGAAAATGGATAGAATAATGTCACGAAATCTGCTGCTGAAAGCCTCGAATTTGGCAGTTTTTCTTCTTGAATTTTTGTGAGGTTTTCGGTGTTCTTTTATCTTGGTTTGATCTCTTACTTATAGTTTGGATCTTACTTATAGTTGGGAAGAGAGAAGTTAAGCGGATGCCTTAGTGAACGTTTTAAGGCTTTTAAGCAGCTTATTTAATGCTATAATGTAGCCATCAATTGGGTGTTACAATATGAATACGGACATGGCTTAATTTTTGAGATTTGTCATTATAGGTTGTCATCAAGTCATTGAATGGGTTCAAACTTATTGGATGTGCCCAAAATTTCGAGTTCTTGGGCTGTAGTATTTATAAATTTTTGTGGCCTTCACACAACCTATTAATGAATATATAATTCAGTCTTCGGAAAATTAATCGACAAAATATACCATCCGAGCAGATCCTATATACGGTTTCTAGCTTATACATATCATCAACCACAATGCATCTGCTCCTATGTATGTCGATACCATACTGAACCTTGCCATCTGATGACCCTCGTGGAGTCGATAAATGAGTCAAAGTCTAGCACTAGTACGTAGATCATCTATGTTGCCTCAGATCAAAATACTAATGATATAAAACCTTAACTGCAGACTAATCTACTCGATAAATAATAACCAATTGGAAAGTTGGATGGAAGTTTGTCCAGTGACTCATCATATGATCACACATCGGTTTGATTGAATATCTCTATGCACATACCAATGAAACGTGACCTATAACATCACATATATGTCTCGAAATAGAGTGACCAATGTATATCTTATTTTTTAATCAAAATTGGATAATCGTATTTTTTTCCGACGAAATTAAGGTGTAAGACTTGTCATACAAAAGTACAAAACAAATGTTTTTTTTTTTGACTTTTACCCCATCATATATTGATATGAAGATTTCATTCCGTGGATTCATGAATGATTTCAACTTTTGTCAAATTTTTGTCTACATTTTCCTGAACTAATAATGATGCAAATCATTAATGAATCAAGTCTTAAAACTATCTTTTTAGAAAAAAATCATAAAGAAACTAAATATTTGGAAAAAAAAATATATTATCAATATATAGTATACATATGATTTATGAGCTAAATTATTTATATATTATATTAAATAAACACCATGTGTATGTCGGCTAGTTTAAGTGTAAAGATAAAGTTAAATCATTGGGATACTTTTGCACGCGTGTGGAGATTTTGTGTGCTTACACGAATGAATCAGTTGGAATATGTGAAAAAGTCGTTTAAAGATGAAAAAGTTGATTATTTGATAGATTCGGATAAACACTAAATTATACAGTCACAAACACAAAACGTGGCAGTGGAGGTGTCACAAGGGGTTTTGTGAAAAATTTGATTCCTTTTGATAGATTCGTAAAAACATTAAAGTATATAGTGACAAATCACAACACGTGGCAGTAGAGGTGTCACAAGGGGTTTTGTGTGACAAAGTGTGTAGTAGGTGGAGGGATGACAATGGGGTGGAGTTGGGTTTGTTATCTCCATCCTAGTCTTCGAATTACATCCCTACCCCTATACCTGTCACGATCTTCGTTTTTCGGGTTCGGGTTCGGGTTCGGTTCCCATTTCAAAAATATTAATGGGGCAACACGGAGTGGGTACAGGGATTCCCCGCCCCGATCCTCGTTTCGAGTTTTCCCCGTGGGTCTCCAAATCCGTGAGAAAAATTGTCATCTCTAAGTAGGTGTTGGTGTTTAAATTTATGGAAAATAACTTTTTTAATCAGCCAATATTGTTTATTTTGAATTTTAGTTTATTAACATGTTAAATTTTGGTCATTGTACACTAACTATCAGTGTTCGGTTATTTTGGTTAAATTGCTGATGCGACGCTGAATATATTAACTTTTTCGACATCATAGCAGCATTCTTTTTAATGCTAGTAAATTTTTGGTTCAACTTAACAATTTTCAATGTAAGATCAATATTTTTTGTTTCAATGTCACAATTTTCAATGCAAAATCAATACTATAAAGATAATTTTCTCAACTAAACACATAAACTAAGCTTTACAATAATGACATTCTATTACAATTAACTATAAAAAATTGATTTTTTAGCATTTTTATTTGCAAAGTGATCAACCAATATTTCATAAATATATTTTTATTAGAACTCATTGATGTTGCGGAATATCACGAACCGGAACCTTCTTGTGCATTCCAAAAACTTCTAAATAGGTGCTCTGTAGAGGTTCAAGCACTTCTAAAACATTCTCCATATTTCATTAATTAAGAGTTTTCTGTGAAATCTTTTGTGCATACAATAATCATTTAGAATAGTATAGAATGGAATTAACTAGAATAGTGTAGATCTTAGAACCTCCTAGAGAGTTGATATGTATCGCTTTCATTGTAGAAAGCTACTAGTATAAATAGGATTAATATAAATAGGGTGAAGCTCTTATTGTAAACTACAAAGTTTTCAAGCAATATAGCATTTTCTTTCAAAGTTTTCTAGAAGCATTTTTACTTAAGTCACTTGCACACAAGCACCAAAAGACTTTATCTATGCAGCTTACATGGATAAACAGATAAAGTAAATACCATAATTGTACAAAACCGTAAAATATTATTAAAATAAAGATCGTTTTACATTAGAACCAATAAAAACCCAAGCCACAAGTTGGCTCGCTGGACACCTACTCTAACAAATACAAAATACTAGGAAATTAAAATATCCAACCATATTTTTCCTACCAATTAATAGAATAAACATCCTTCCATGGTAGTTATTATGTATAGGACATATCAGTGGATTTTCACAGAAGCACCGCAGAAGGAAAAATTGGAAACACAGACCTGCTGACGGAGATAGAGGACCTGTCATAAATCATAGATTGTAAGGGGCTGCTGACTGAGGATTTCAGTCGAGAGGGCGGACTTTTCATTGAAAATTTTTAAAGAGGAATTTCGTTATACTGGAGATGGGGAGAGTAAATATTCAGGTTGTAATCTTTGTAGAAGTATCCGACATAAGGGACAACATGGTGAGAAAGATTTGTTGAAGGCTGAAGATTCGAAAAAAGATTTAAAATTGGAAGGGTATAGAGGCATCGTGAAAAAAATTAGAGGTGCCAACTTTGAAGCTCGTCTTTGACAACATGTCAGGGCCCGTGCTCTAATTAATATTTAATTACCAAACAACAAGGATTAATTGGTGTAAACAGCGAAAACAAGTTTAAAACGTTCATTTGGGCCTACAGAAATTTCGGCATGACCTCCCCGTAAGTAGGACATCCCAAAAATTTCACAACACAACAACAACAATATACGCTCGAAAATAACGTCAAGTTCACAACCAACCAAACAAATATCCTACAGCCGCACTGGCCAGGACTAGACACAACAACCCACAAATAAAATCCAAACCACATAAAGACATCACCATACAGCTACACAGGGCATCTCCCTGGCAAATGTATCAAACCAGTATAATATATAAATATCTGGGAACTCTGACACAAACCGACTGACTACTGGGTACCACTCGCTGACGCTCCACCAGACGCGTCAAAACCCCTGGAACGACCTGCTATGGCATCAAAAACAACCACAACATCAAAAGAAAACAGGGGTCGGACCCCAGTACGACAAACCAGTAAAATCACGACGAATATAAAAGACATGTAACAATATCAAGTAAATGCAATGCTATGTGATGCATGAATGGTAACAACGGAATAATGGATACCAAATGGAGTCCAAACGAATAGCATCATCAACAGTAACAGTGGCCACCCGTGCCAGGAATGCAGCATCAATCGCCGCTCGTCCATGCACGTAGCATCGGGAATGCGAGTAGCTAAGTCGCTCGTCCCTAGCTGTCATCTGGGAATGTGGCTAATCCTAACCCACTCGTCCCTCTGATGAATCAATATATCTCAACAGGATCAACATAAATAGCCGTCAAAGGAGTCAAGGCTCAATATGTTATGTCAATACAATTTATGCATGAATGCAACAGAATAAACATTCAATGCACATAATAGCAAATAACATTCACCAAATATTCTTACACGCCAATATAACCGTCATAATGATATAGGTTTGAGCGTACCTCAACTTACAACTTACAATACCACGGTAAATTCTTAAAGGCTATCGAATGAACTCGTCCAACGATACGACCTACAATATAAATTCGCTATACACTTCAATACAACGCATTCTAACAAACTAAATCAAATTAAATCGGCTCGGTTAAAAATCGAAATATGGGCAGCCTATAAAACCCATCAAAATCTGGAAATCCAAACTTAAATACCTCAATAAACGAAGCTTAAACACACAATAGTAATCTCGGGAAAATAGCTCGCCGGAAAAGTTGCCGGAATTACTGTTCACGCCGGAAACCTAGCTGGAAATTAGGGGAAAAGCTTAATACTTCACTTTTACAAACTAATCCACCAAAACAACCAAGAATCGAAACCAAAAACCTTACCTAGACTGAAACAAAACCCACACGCCTAGCTGCTGGAAAACAAGACCAATCGAGCTCGAACCCTTCCGATGCTAGGCAGAAAATAAGCTAATAAACTGGAGGAAGAAGATTGCTAAGCTGCTGCGTTATTCCCCGACCGCTGGAACGATTCACGCTTGCTGCAGAAACAGAAGAGAGGCGACGAGCAAGGCTGGAGAAAAGTTTCTGGAATGAGCGATCTCATTATCTCAAATGGGTTGGGTTTTAATTAATAAATAAAATGGGAAATGGGCTGGGCTTACTTATTTAGGTATTGGGCCTCACATTCTCCCCCACTAATAAAAGATTTCGTCCTCGAAATCTAACAAACACAACACTGATATCCACAACATTACATCTGATAATACATAGGAAATTCAGAATACGTTGCGTAATTCATTGCATTCTCAAACAAATGAGGCCATTCTTGTCGCATCTTTGCCTCTAATTCCCATGTAGATTCTTCCCTTCCATGCCTACTCCACTGCACCAAAACCAAAGGAATTGTCTTGCTTCTGAGTTGTCTTTCTTTGCGGTCCAAAATCTGCACTGGATGTTCAACATAACTAAGGGAACTGTCTAACTCCACATCCTCGACATTCAAGATATGAGACGGATCTGGCTCATACTTCCGCAACATAGATACATGAAACACATTATGTATCAAAGACAAACTCTGCGGCAAATCCAAACGATAAGCCAATGTGCCAATCCTCTCAATAATCATATACGGACCAATATAACGCGGAGCTAACTTCCCTTTATGTCCAAATCTCATAGTACCCCGGAATGGTGACACTTTCAAGAAAACATAATCGCCCACTTGGAACTCTAAAGGTCTACGCCTTTTATTAGCATAACTGGCTTGACGATCCTGGGCTGCTTTCATCCTTTTCCTGATCAATTCAACTTTATCTTTCATTTCTTGAATAAATTCTGGTTCTGACATCTGTCTTTCTCCTACATCTTCCCAACATATCGGCGATCTGCACCTTCTTCCATACAAAGCTTCAAATGGTGCCATACCGATTGTTGCCTGAAAACTATTATTGTAAGAGAATTCAACCAAAGACAATGATTCTTGCCAACCACCTTTGAAATCCATCACTGCTGCTCGTAACATATCCTCTAGAGTCTGGATGGTTCTTTCTGACTGACCATCTGTCTGCGGGTGATAGGCAGTGCTCATAGCCAACTTTGAACCCAAAGCTGATTGCAGACTTCCCCAAAACTTCGAAGCAAACCTTGGATCACGATCAGATACTATGGTTATTGGCACACCATGCAATATCACTATATGATCAATGTACAGTTTCGCCATTTTCATATAAGTACAGGTACGATCATACGGAATAAAATGAGCTGATTTAGACAATCTATCAACAATCACCCAAATCGCATCACAACCACGATTGGAACGAGGTAGATGTGTCACGAAATCCATAGCAATATGCTCCCAGTTCCACTGCGGTACTTCAAGACTATGCAACATTCCACCAGGTCTCATTCTTTCGGCTTTAACTTGTTGACACGTTAAACATTTAGCCACAAAATGAAAAATATCTTTCTTCATACCTTCCCACCAATAATGAGCTCTCAAGGTATGATACATCTTTCGAATTCCTGGATGAATACTGTGCCGACTACAATGGGCTTCCTTTAGTATGGCTTCTTTCAGATCTATCAAATTAGGAACCACAAGTCTACCATTAAAACGCACACTACCATCTGAGGCAACACTAAACTTTTCTGTCTGACCTGTTCGAGACAATTCTTTTAATCTATGAATGTGCGGATCGGTCATCTGAGCTGCTTTGATTCTGGACAAAATCTGTGGCTCAACTTGAATAGATGACACTATAAAGTAGTCTCCACTGATCTGATAAGTCCATCCTGAAGTTCCCAAGTGCTCGTGAACTTTAGAGATAGTCAAAGATGTCAGCATAGCATTCTGAACTTTCCTGCTGAGAGCATCTGCAACAAGATTCATTCGACCTGGTTGATACTGAATCTCACAATCAAAGTCCTTAAGTAACTCCATCCATCGACGCTGTCTCATGTTCAAGTCAGGCTGAGAGAAAAGATATTTAAGGCTCTTGTGATCCAAATAAATCACAAACTGCTCACCGTACAGATAATGACGCCATAACTTCAATGCAAACACAATGGCAGCCAACTCTAAGTCATGAACTGGATATCGGGTTTCATGCGGCTTCAACTGACGAGAAGCATATGCAATCACTCGCCCATTTTGCATTAAAACACAACCAAGTCCACTTAGAGAAGCATCTGAACAAACAACATATCCACCTGAGCCTGATGGTAAAGATAGCACTGGAGCTGTTGTCAACTTTTCCTTCAAGGTCTGAAAACTCGACTCACATTCATCAGTCCACACAAAACGTCGATCTTTTTGCGTTAATTGAGTCATAGGCCTTGCTATAATAGAAAATCCTTCAATAAAACGCCGGTAATACCCTGCCAATCCCAAAAAGCTGCGAATATCGGAAATATTCGTCGGTGTTGGCCAATTGATAACAGCTTCCACTTTACTAGGATCCACTGATACTCCTTGAGCTGATATAACATGACCCAGAAATACTACTCTGTCCAGCCAAAATTCACATTTCGAAAATTTTGCATACAATTGCGCTGCTCTGAGTGTCTGGAGGACCAACCTTAAATGTTCTCGATGCTCCTTCCTCGTTTTCGAATAAATCAGAATGTCATCTATGAAGACAATAACAAATCTGTCTATAAATTCTCGAAAAACACGATTCATCAAATCCATAAAAACCGCAGGAGCATTAGTCAACCCAAAAGGCATAACTAGAAATTCATAATGCCCATAACGCGTTCGAAATGCTGTCATCGGAACATCTTCCTCTCGAACTCGGAGCTGATAATAGCCAGAACGAAGATCAATCTTTGAATAAACTGACGTACCTTGCAACTGATCAAACAAGTCATCGATACGCGGCAGAGGATATTTATTCTTCACAGTAGCTTTGTTCAACTGCCTATAATCAATGCACATTCTCAACGTTCCGTCTTTCTTCTTTACAAACAATATCGGAGCTCCCCAAGGTGACATACTTGGTCTAATGTATCCTTTTTCCAGTAAGTCCTGTAATTGCTCTTTGAGTTCTTTCAATTCCGCTGGAGCCAAACGGTATGGTGCTCTCGAAATAGGATTTGTTCCGGACACCAACTCAATGCTAAAATCAATTTCCCTCTGGGGTGGAAATCCAGGAATTTCATCGGGAAATACATCAGGGAATTCCTTGACAACGGGAATATCTGAAACTTCCAATCTTTTTCCCTGAGTCGCATCAACTGCATAGATCATGAATCCTTCATTTCCTGTTGACAAAAGTCTGAACATTTCCATTGCTGACACTAATGGAATACGTGATTGAGAATCACTACCGTAAAAATTCCATTTACTGCCATAATATGGTCTGAATCTGACAACTCTATGGAAACAATCAACGGTAGCTCGATAATTAGACAGAGTATCCATTCCCAGAATACAGTCGAAGTCAGACATATCTAGCTTGATGAGATTAGTAATCATAATATTGTCATCGAATTTAATCACACAATTTAGAATAATCTCATGAGACATCAAACATACACCGGCAGGAGTGGAAACTGACACAGTATCTAACAACGGAGTAGCAGCAATCTCATGCTCATCAACAAATACAACAGATACAAATGAATGAGATGCTCCTGTGTCTATCAATATGCGCGCAGGATGATTAAAAATAAGGCAGATACCTGCGATAACTCCGCCCGATGCATCTTGAACTTGATCCTGGGTTAGAGCATGAACTTGAGCCTGCTGTGGCCCGGGAAAACGCTGCTGAATCGAACCTCTAGGCTGAGGATAGCTAGACTGCTGAAAAGACTGAGTCGGAACAAAAGGCCTAGTTGCTTGTCCTCTAAAACCCTGACCAAACTGAGGTTGCTGAAATTGCTGTCTTGCTGCATTCGGACATACTCTAGCATAATGTCCAACTTGCCCACAAATATTACAAGATCCCTGAACTCCCGTACACTGAGTGCTGAAATGTTTACCACCACAACGATCACAAAATACTCCAACTGGGGACCCAACTGAGCTTCAACGCTGACTGCCGGAACTAGAGGAACTGCTACGAGTCTGTTTCTTGAATTGTTTTCCCTTGGCCTTAAAGTTTTGCTGCTTGGGTCGCTGATACTGCTGCGAAGGCTGATACGGCAGTAAAGATGGGTATAGTGGTGCACCCACTGGCATCGGCACATTGCCCCCGAAACTCTGAGGAAAACCTGGTTGAAACGACTGTGGTTCTGCCAAAAGTAGACTCGCCTCCACATTCTTGGCTTTCTCAACTGCATCGGCATAATTAATAGGTGCTCCAGCTACTACCAAAGTGCAAATGGTTCGATTCAATCCTTGCATAAAATGCGATAGCTTGTTCCGATCGCTGCTAGCAACATGAGGAACATAGGCAAGAAGCGCTGAGAATTGAGAAGCATACTCCACAACAGTCATATTTCCCTGAGTCAATCTATTAAACTCAGCTTCCTTGGCCGAATAATAAGAAGGCGGTGAATACTCTCGAGCAAACTGAGCACAAAACACATCCCAAGTAACTCTTTCACCAGATTCTTTCAAAGCATCCTCAGTAGTTTCCCACCACAACTGAGCTCGGTCCTTTAATTGACAAATGGCCAACTTAAGCTGCAAATCTGGGGTGTACTCCAGCATATTGAACAAACGCTTCATACTCTTTAACCACGCTATAGCTTTCTTGCCATCTTCATTCCCAAAGAATCGAGGAGGACGCATATTCTGAAATCGAGATATCACAAGTTCCATTTCTCCCATTCCTCTCGTCAACTGATCCACTTCCCGATCAACATTAACATTTCGCGCTTCACCCCGAGGACGACGACCTCGTCTTCCCCAGTCAGTCTCGTTCAGTCCTCTAACGTTAGGAGCTTCAGACTCCTGAACAACTTCCTTTCCTTTTCTACTCTTCCGCCCAGGTGCCATCTACAAGACACAGGTATTTAATCCACAGGCAGAAACAAATAATCGGTTGAGTATAAAAGCATAAACTTAAACAAATACACTCTAGTCATGCTGATACAATTAATTCAAAACATAAAAGCAAGTAAGAGCAAATAATCAAGCACATGCACAATCATTTTATTTGTGTCTAAACTCGAGTGTCCTAGACTCTAATTCGAGCGTATCCCAGTTACGCTCTGATACCAAACTGTCAGGGCCCGTGCTCTAATTAATATTTAATTACCAAACAACAAGGATTAATTGGTGTAAACAGCGAAAACGTGTTTAAAACGTTCATTTGGGCCTACAGAAATTTCGGCATGACCTCCCCATAAGTAGGACATCCCAAAAATTTCACAACACAACAACAACAATATACGCTCGAAAATAACGTCAAGTTCACAACCAACCAAACAAATATCCTACAGCCGCACTGGCCAGGACTAGACACAACAACCCACAAATAAAATCCAAACCACATAAAGACATCACCATACAGCTACACAGGGCATCTCCCTGGCAAATGTATCAAACCAGTTTAATATATAAATATCTGGGAACTCTGACACAAACCGACTGACTACTGGGTACCACTCGCTGACGCTCCACCAGACGCGTCAAAACCCCTGGAACGACCTGCTATGGCATCAAAAACAACCACAACATCAAAAGAAAACAGGGGTCGGACCCCAGTACGACAAACCAGTAAAATCACGATGAATATAAAAGACATGTAACAATATCAAGTAAATGCAATGCTATGTGATGCATGAATGGTAACAACGGAATAATGGATACCAAATGGAGTCCAAACGAATAGCATCATCAACAGTAACAGTGGCCACCCGTGCCAGGAATGCAGCATCAATCGCCGCTCGTCCATGCACGTAGCATCGGGAATGCGAGTAGCTAAGTCGCTCGTCCCTAGCTGTCATCTGGGAATGTGGCTAATCCTAACCCACTCGTCCCTCTGATGAATCAATATATCTCAACAGGATCAACATAAATAGCCGTCAAAGGAGTCAAGGCTCAATATGTTATGTCAATACAATTTATGCATGAATGCAACAGAATAAACATTCAACTGCACATAATAGCAAATAACATTCACCAAATATTCTTACACGCCAATATAACCGTCATAATGATATAGGTTTGAGCGTACCTCAACTTACAACTTACAATACCACGGTAAATTCTTAAAGGCTATCGAATGAACTCGTCCAACGATACGACCTACAATATAAATTCGCTATACACTTCAATACAACGCATTCTAACCAACTAAATCAAATTAAATCGGCTCGGTTAAAAATCGAAATATGGGCAGCCTATAAAACCCATCAAAATCTGGAAATCCAAACTTAAATACCTCAATAAACGAAGCTTAAACACACAATAGTAATCTCGGGAAAATAGCTCGCCGGAAAAGTTGCCGGAATTACTGTTCAAGCCGGAAACCTAGCTGGAAATTAGGGGAAAAGCTTAATACTTCACTTTTACAAACTAATCCACCAAAACAACCAAGAATCGAAACCAAAAACCTTACCTAGACTGAAACAAAACCCACACGCCTAGCTGCTGGAAAACAAGACCAATCGAGCTCGAACCCTTCCGATGCTAGGCAGAAAATAAGCTAATAAACTGGAGGAAGAAGATTGCTAAGCTGCTGCGTTATTCCCCGACCGCTGGAACGATTCACGCTTGCTGCAGAAACAGAAGAGAGGCGACGAGCAAGGCTGGAGAAAAGTTTCTGGAATGAGCGATCTCATTATCTCAAATGGGTTGGGTTTTAATTAATAAATAAAATGGGAAATGGGCTGGGCTTACTTATTTAGGTATTGGGCCTCACACAACACATGCAAAACCAGGAATATTTAGCAGGGCAAAGTTGCATAGATACAGAACACCGGTGTAGCTTATGGGTTTGATCAACTCCATTGCCATTCTTCACTCCCGAACAAATGGCGTATTCTATTGATTCAAATGGCGTTATTGCTGAACAAAAACTGCAATGTTCTTCATATTCAAAACTCTCTCTCCTGTTAATAACTCAAGAATGGAACCAGCCTTCAGCTAATAGATTGATACAGTATCTTAAGATGCTATTCTATGTATGTGTGCATGAATGAACCAAAAGAAGTTCAACAAAGATAAGAACTTCATGAATTACCTCTTCTTAATTTTACCAACTTTGGCAGCAAGAAATTTTAAATCATCCTCGACAATTTTCTCATGAAGTGAGATATAGTGCTCCAGTTGTGGCCATTCATCAGGACGCCAACAGCTAAAATCGCAAAAATTTGTTGGCACATCTGACAGAAGATCTAAAATGGCAGAAAAATATAAACCAACATCTTCTTCGTAGTTCATTTTCACAGCACAACTGCAACTCCTTCCATACATTTGTCTGTTCTTCTATGGCACTACTGAATCTTTCCAAGTCTTGGTGTTTTCTACTCTCGCTCACCTCATAATTTTTAAGCACAACATGCCTGATGATTACATTGATGAGGTGCAAATTACGGGTTGAAAGAGTGGGCAAAATTTTAAATGTCGTAGACAAGAACGTAGTACAAATGCCAAAATTGGATCCAAAATAAGATGTCAACCATTTCTCCAGAATATGCTCTACATAGTTTGGTATCGACTGTTTGAAAGACACGAGGGCTGCCACAATATCCCAAATGTTCAGAAGCCCACTGAAACTCCCACACAGACTCGGAGACCATAATATGTTTTTTTTCCCACCAAATTAATTCTACCTCAGGGAAACCAGGAAATGATCCGAAATCAATATCAAAACATATATTGGAGGAAGTGTCCAATTGCTGCCCTCCAATCCAAAGGAACTCGATAGCAGCTTTCTGAGTTCTGTAAAATTACAATAACATTTATTGGTCAATCAAACATAGGTAACTGTTTGAACGGTTAGTTCTTATTGCTTCCATTCAGCTTTTGACTAAATCATCAAAATTTTGTTTTAAAGAAATGTGGGTGCTTGTTTGTTGCAAGCATCTGTCCACATGGCAGTTGTTATTTCATAATTTGTTACCAGAAAATATAATTTTAAAAGTTCACCTTTCCTGGTACATGGAATTTAATAAATCAGAATCAAATCTTCGAGCCTGCAAATAACAGACACCAAACTTCTTAGAACTAGATTTAAGTACAGGGGTATCAATGACATCTATTCAGCATAAGGTAAAAGGTGACCAAGTGCAAGAAAAGGATCAAGAGATTCCATTGCTTAGAGTCATTTCAGTCAACTAAGCTCCTTTTCCTAGGTATTATTATATGACTACTGTTCCGGAGAGATGAAATTTCGATCTTTCTATTTTCCTCTTTATTTTTATTTTCAGTAAATTTTCTTTATTTTTGTAAAGGGCAAGAAGCAAGATATTGACCAATCTCATCTGAAACATAATATGAGAGAAGTAAAAAATCAATTTTTTGGATGGTATGTTATCTAAGAGTTTTCTCAAAATGCTATGAATAGAATTCAGTTTTTTCTTCAAATCTTGAATCGCTACATCGAGTGAGTTTATTATTTTGACTTAAAATTTGATAAGAGAGAAAAACTAGTACAATATTCAGGATAAGTTCATGGACATTCCAACTATAAGAGAATGGACGGATGGAATATGATACCACAGCAATTGCCAAGCTCCCATGAGATACTGCCAGACCAAAGCAAGAATCATATACATATGGAACCTGCAGAGAAAATCTAGAGTCTATTGGAAACAAATATGCAAATTTAAAACAGAAGTAAACATGAAAAATTAATGCATACATCCGGGAGCTATTAAAACCAGGAGTATTTGAAGGAATGTGTATTTCCCTTAGTGCTTTCCCAACTAAATTCCACGCTTTCATAGAGTTGTCCTGTAATACATGAACTGATCAAATAATCTGGAGGGCTACCAATCTTTTCAACCTCAAGGCTTTCTGCTTGAGGCATTACTTGATAACAAAAGCAATTAACATGGATTTTTTAATTTTTAATATCTGTTGAACTAACACTCCCTTAATACTAAAATTCATATTTATATCAATAAAACACTTCCTTCAATATTTATTACCTGGCTTGCAGCTGTACAAGCAGAGTCTATCAAAAGCCCAAGCTAAACCAGTGACCTGATTGTTATTTTACAAGATAAATCATATGCCATTCCATATGCCAAAAAAGGTGTTGAGAACTTACAATGTGGTCATGCGCACTATAACAGCCAATTATTTCAAATTCATGGCTGGTCATATTCATGGTCCACACTTCAAATGATCCGGATCCTTTACCAATAGCCAGGAACAAACTTAGTGGTGTTTGCAGGGGGGCAGTAAATGAAAGTATGGAGACAGGTGCTGAATCAACAGTAATAACCTAATTACACGAGCAATCACAAGTTCCAAAATAAGATATAATCAAAGTAGCTGGTCTAAATTTTGAAAGGATAAGTAGCAGACTTTTAGCAGGATATGCTGACCTCCCTCAGCAAAGAAAATGAAGCATGAACAGTTTCAGATGACTTCAGCAGTTCCTTAATATTCACCTGCCAAATCTTCACTCTATAAACAAAAAGAAGAGGAAAGTCACAAAATTAAATGTTATAATCAAATAAAAGGTAAACCTTATATGTATGTGTGTGTATAATTCAGTAGTTCTAACCCATGTCAAGCAAATGTGCTAGACTTTTGGCTTCGAAAACAGAAAAAGGTTAATTAGTTACTCACCTCCCATTAGAACTTCCCGTCGCTAAAAGAAGTTGAGGTTTTGAAATTTCAGAGCCATATAAAGCCCAGCAAATAGATGTGATGCATGTATCATGTGCCTTGAGAAAGCCACCATTTGATGCTTTACATGGGAGTTCAGGGGTAATAATGGAATAACTCTCTGGTGCATCAATTCTCTAGAATGAAATTAGACCACATTTCAATCCAGTACCAAGAATAGAGCAGCAGCCCGAGGAGTTATGAGGAATAGAAACCCAATCTTCAGATGTCCTCAGAATCGGTGACCAAGCCACAATAAGGGGTGTCAGCATTGCATTGCGAGAAGCATATTGTTGTGCCGTTATTAGTTGAACATTGCATTCTTTGATCTTCAGAGGTGTCCCTTCAGAAACAGATATGGGAATAATTTCCCATGTATTGTTTTCTTTTACATTGTCAAGTTTTTTTGCAGCAACCTAATAAAAATAGCAACACATTCAATGTAATGGCATATATCAAATGCACAACTTTTCAAATTGAAAGCAGATCATGTACCTGCATTGAAGCTGATTTAGTAAGTATGGAGGTTCATGTCATGGAATAAAATGATAAAACTAAATCAGATAGTGAATGTAGTGTGCAGTACATTAGTTTCATTATGTCTCCTTCGTTTTCTTTCCTTTCTTAAACTAGATACAGGTGGCTCATTAGGGCATTCAGATTCTGCATTATCTCGACTCCCTATGATCTGTATAAAGAAAAAACCCCAAGAATAGTTGGAATTCATATCATTAATTGTTATGTCATCAAGAATATTTCATCTAGAAAAGTATATGGGGATATGCAAGAAACGTTAATCAGCAAAAAGTTGAAAGATAGAACCAACTCACATCTAAACTTTCTGAAGATATAATTTGAGACTCTCCGAAATTGATCTTGGAAAGATAATTATACATCATCTCTGATATGTCCATAACCTAGAAAATTTCAGATTATAACTTTAGCAAATGTGTGAAAAACAAACATTAAATTTAGGAATCACAGATAACATACTAGATTCCAAATTCATGACATTTATTATGCATAAGCAACAAAATCGTAAATACAACAAACTTGAAGGGCTATGAAATTATTTTTGAAAGAAATGTTGATTAGGTATTGCCTCTCCAAACATAAACAAAGCCTCCAGTACTAACACAACAAATTTACACATTAGCACAAATATGAATCTACTCATGGGCTTATAGCCAACACAGAACCAACAGTAAGAACATAATTAAGAGCATCTATAGACACAAGAATTGAAACAATTCCATTGCTAAAATTTTCACCATTTTTTTTGGTTCAGGAAGATTATTAAAGTGAAGAGACAGCAAGCTCGAACCATAATTTTGGTCCTGCCACCACTACTTCCTGAAAGCTTCATTTATAAAATACTTAATACCTCAATCCATTCAGCCGAAAAATCACAGAAGAGAAAGCGGTAAAGTTTGACGCGTCCCCCAGTGGTGCAAACAGCAAGCAAACAACTGCACGATTCATAGCAAAATGTAGAATTAATTCAGGGAGGCAACTTGCGTTGCATACTCAAACAAAAACTTCGATCAGGGGTAATGGTATCAGTACCCAGCATTGCTAGCAAGACCTGCAGGAGACCAGGAAATTGACCTAACACATGGCCGTGTATCCCGCGACACATGCATTGGCAACAAGCACCCAGAGAGAAAATCTATCCCTGTGACAAAATGAAAACAAAATCAAATGCAGTGACCTGAGAAAATAAAAAGTACTTGAAACCTAAACTCAAAATTAATTTTCATTTGCACTGTAAAACCACAAACCCAGAAATCCAAATGGCATCCAAATTGTGTACATACATACATACAATGAGCTCATTCAAAACTATGAAATTCATTTTTTAATATTATTCTACGTACCTCCAGCATTTATGACACCAATGGAAAAAGGCTTGCTTGGGAGAACAGAAATTACACCTCGACATCCAGCTCCAGAAGTTTTAGCAGGATTCTAACCAAGTGAACAACAAGCATATACCAGTGATTCGAAGTCTAAATCAAACAGTATAAAATTAAATCCTAATTTGAAAAAACAAATAAAAAGTAAGGTAATATGAATTATATAGACCAACTACTATAAGATTCTCTATCAAATTCAAATCAGACCCTGTATTGAACTCCAACATAAAACAGCTTCCAGACAAGTTATGAAGATCAGGTAGATTAAAATGTAAGCATAAATTTGGCGTTTAAAATTCAATAACAATGCAAAAATATTCGGCTAAAAAATAAGCATGCTATTCAGAAATATTATTACATTATATGCAATCAATTGATTTAGTAGTTGTCTTTCCTAAGTCATGGGATCAGATCCCATCAGGTGGATCACAGAATACTGGACTCAGAATCAGTGGTCATTGATTCTTGTTCATGTCAGTGCATGGTTAATAATCTCATCTGCATAATCCTCACACTAACAGAATCACTTGACAGCACAAAATTCTTGATCAACTAAAAACTCAGCTAGAACAGATTGAATGCCAGGATACTTCTGAACTTGAGCAATTTCAATGTTGAGACTCAAATGCTATACATCGTATCAGTAAAATTGCATCAAAGCAATTCAATACTAAAATCAGCAAACTTTGAAAAGTTAACAATTACCAGGATCGTAACGAGGCTACCAGAAGCGACCGCCACCAGATTCTCTTCGGACCAAGCAACAGCGTTCGGATAACAAGGCGCTGATACGAGCACCGCTGCTTGGAAGCGGGAAGACATTGTTGAAGAGAATTGAAACAGAAAGCAGAGCGGCATTTTATTATTTTGGAGTGAATCGGATTCGATGCTTCGACCTAATTTGTGAAACAGCTCGAATAGTCCAAATCGAATTACACCATATAACCTACATGTATTTGTATTTCCTAGACTAGACTAGAAGACTAAAAAAAATCTTCTATTTTATATTATTAGAAAAAATAAAAATATTTATTTTTATGTGGATTTAGGGATTTCTCGCTTAGAGGGCAAAAACAATGGATATTGAGGAAGCAACAAGCATTGAAGAAATGAAGTTGAAACATTAGTCAATCTCATGCATTACCCAATTTAGGGGTGAGTAGAAACCAAAACCAAATCAAATAGTTGGTTTTGTTTTTAGTCGATCGATTTATATTGGTTTTAAAATTAATCATATCGAAAAAATTGGTTTTGTTCAAAGTTTTGATGAAAAATCCTAACCGAACCAATTTTATAAATATATAATATTTTTAATTATATACATATTATTTTATTTTATGTCATATAATTGATATTATGAAAGTTTGATGATTGGTATTGGTGGCACATTTTATAAAGCTAAAAAAAATTGACCATTATCCCGTTCAATCTTCACAAGTATTTATTGATCTTCATGATGTTTTTGGAAAATGTTAAAAACCTCGAGCAAGAAATCTTGGATGCGAGTGAATTTACTCTTACCAAATACCCAAGTTGGATAAACATAAAAGATAAATGTCTTTCTTTCTTTTAAGTGTGATAATGGATGATATTGAAGCTGTGTATATTACCAAATTTGACCCTAAAAGCTAACTTATTAACATAATGAAGTCGTTAATTCAGAGATTCGAATCTTCAAAACATATTTTGGCGCTGCTTGGTGTCCAAATAAATCGGGTCCCAAAGGCGCTAACACGCATTGTGTCTTAGGTTTTGATTCAAATCAAACACAATCGTTTGGACTAAGAAATCTAATTTTAATTTTTTTTTTTTTGAAAAAAATAAAATAATTTATGGAATAAACATTTTTATAAATGAAAAGGGTATTCATACTTCATACACATTAAAATATTAAGATAAGATAGTTAAAGATGTAAAACTATATTAACAGACTTACATTTTAATTACCAAAACAAATAACAAAATATCATTGTCATGAAATTAAATTATTATTAGATGTCATATTTCGATCTACTGCCTAGAATGAATTTGATGACAAATCCACGTCCCAAATGCATTATATACACCGAACTCGAAATTAAAACGAAAGATATTTTATATTGCTCGTATATATTCTTTTACTTAAATTTCAAATCATTCAAACACAACTTTAGTGATTTGATATTTGAGTAATGCAATGCAATTTTGATATAATGATAACAAAAATAATATAATATTTAGGATTTAAATAGTTTAATCAAGAAAATTATTTAATTAAAATGACAGCACACTTTGTATATTTCTTTTTTTTTTTGGGGAAAAATTTGGAAAAGAAGCCAGATTTCTCATTTTCCCGGAATAAAACACCTCGGCCAGCCAGGCGTAATGGCACAGTTCTAACTTTACGCCTCCATTCTTCACATACTACATTTGAGCTCCTTTGCATTTCATCTGGGGTTTCTCTATTATATATGCGTGATCGTTCGTTCTCTAGGTGTTTTTTTTTTTAATCTAATGGGCAAAGATTGTTCGCTCATACGTTTTCTGGTCTGAGGTGGTGAAATTAATCATGGAGGAGAGTATGTTGTGTCAGTGGAGTGTAATTCGATCCTTATTAGCTATTCTCCAGTGGTGGGATTTCAATGTCACCGTTATTATCATCAACAAATGGATCTTTCAGGTGGGTGTCTTTTTAGTCCGCGGCTTTCACACGACATCAAAAAACAGCGTGAATTATTGAAGGAATCGTTTTCGAAGTTTTTGTGCGCTGCTAAATTTGCAGCTTCATTTCTTTGTTGGTTGTTTTTTTTTTTTGTGTTATTTGTCTGTGTCGTTGATTTTTGTTTTCGAAATTTTGATTATACTAATGTGGTTCTGTTTAATAATTTTGTGGCAGTGCAATCTTGTAATTGTTTTTTGAATCGTCCTTTCAATTCGAGGGATGCTTTTGTCAACCGTGAGTTAGGAATGGCCTTCGCATTTTCCTTTTTTTACACACGTGTAAATACATAGAACAGGCTGGTCTATGACTCTCTGTTGTCTGTGTTTATTCTCAATTTTCGAAGTGGGATGAGGAATTTTGCTCGTTTATGGTTTTTAAGCATATTACTATAAAATGTTGTTGTTATGGTCAACTTTTATCATGGCTACCATGGTTTTCTTTTGTTCGTTTTGATTCTTGAAAGTTAAGTGTGGTCATTAATTTCAAGTTGAATTATCGTAGCCAATAGATTGGAGAAACTCTCAAAATTGTGCTTGGAGTATTTCTTTAAGAGCTCAAATAAAAAATTTTAAAATGAAATTTTGCCTCGTGTGGATGCCCAACTTAATGATTATTCATCTATACTTCTATGCAGTTTCATGATCTATTTATTTTAGATTAATTTTCCACTGCGACAATTTTAAATAGTATAAATGACGGTGTGATTGTATTTTGGTTATTAAAATGCTACTGAATTTTTGCTGTTATGATGATCTTGAATGTGAATGTGATGATTATTATTGCTTACCAGATCTTCCATTTTTTTTTGCCTTGACAGAAACTGGATTTTAAGTTTCCATTATCAGTGTCATGTATTCACTTTATATCTTCGGCTATAGGTGCATACCTGGTAATTAAAGTGCTAAAACTGAAGCCACTCATTCTGGTTGACCCCGAAGATCGCTGGAGGAGGATTTTTCCCATGTCGTTTATATTCTGTATCAACATAGTTCTGGGAAACGTTAGCCTGCGTTAATTCCGGTTTCTTTCATGCAAACCATCAAGTCTTTCACCCCTGCAACAACTGGTGAGTTTTTATTCCTGCCAATTTTAGGCAATATGAAATAATGATGATTTGATGCATAGTAACCTCAAATTTATCGCTGTATTTAATCATTTTGATATCATTGCCTCTATTTTGTAAATTAAGTCAACTTTCTCGTTGTTATGTCAATAAAGACTTGTACTCACAATGCCTTTAAAACAGTTATCTTGCAGTGGCTTTTCTGGAAAAAATATTTTGACTGGAGAATTTGGGCTTCTTTGATTCCAATTGTTGGAGGTATTTTAGTCACTTCTCTGACCGAGTTGAGTTTCAATGTGTTGGGATTTTTTGCTGCTTTATTTGGCTGTCTTGCTACCTCTACAAAAATGATTCTTGCAGAGTCTTTGTTGCATGGATACAAATTTGATGGGTATTTACTTTTTCGTAATCATGTTCTTCCTCTTCCAGATTGCTTTCTTATAACCTACCATCGTTCTTTTACATGTATCTCCTTCCTAGCTTAAAGTAGCTGAGGAACTATTTGTTATCTATCAACCTTCCTAAAACCAGTAGTAGTACAACAAGAGAACTTCAATGACACGTACAGTGAGAGTAGAAAGAAATCTATCTTTAAATTGTTTTCTATTTTGCATGGTGCTGAACTGAGTCGAAATTATATGTTTTGATTTACTTAATCGTGTCAAAAGATGAAAACCAACAAATATATTTGGTTTTACCAAAACATTGAAGTCACGTGTGCAGTAAATTTCCATTCAACACTCATGCACCTCATTTAATATAAGTGATTCGTTGGTTTATAGAGTGCATTCAGTTCCACTTTTGCATGATTATTCAAAATTTTTGAAGATTTTGCACGCCCTTTTTTATTAATTACTTGGAAATCGAACTTACTAGTAAATGGAATAACTGTAGTAGGCTACCATTTTCATCTGTGGATTTTTAATTAACCCAACTCATTCATTGACCTTTTGTGATCAAATATCTCCTTTTTCTCCATGAAACAGTTGGTGTTTTTACACATCTTCGTGGTTACCTTGTAGAAGAAATCAATATCTCATGATCACTCTTTTTTTTATATCATTTTGTTACTCATTGAACCACATATGACATATCCATCTGTTCCCCGCTTTTAACCAAGGACTTTTATTGAGTGTTGTTATAATTGAAAGTTTGATATATCGGGTTCATTCTGGACTGCTGTTATTTCTGGAAGCTTGTCAGAGAGCATTCTTGAGGATCAATTGTTTGGCTCCAATGTTCATGTTTTGATCAAATTTTTTATGCTTTCAGCTTGTTATTCAAGAATAAAATGAAGCAAGAACATTGCTTATAACAAAATTGACACACAAAAATTCAAAAAATTATTCATTTGAGGTTGTGGAGCAACCATTATATCTCCCCTTGCCTTCCTGTTGCATCCGTCCTTAGTGTTCACAGAATCACCTTAATTTTTTTTTCCACTATAATAGCTTGTGTTTTGAGAAAGTTTTTGGCTGGCTTCAGCATAAACACAGTATACTACATGGCACCTTTTGCGACCATGATCTTGGGCATACCAGCTATGCTGCTCGAAGGATCGGGAGTTGTGGAATGGATTCGTACATGTCCCTCGCTTTTCTCATCCCTCGTCATCATTTTGGGGTCTGGAGTGTTAGCTTTTTGCCTCAACTTCTCGATATTTTATGTAATACACTCCACGACCGCTGTGACCTTCAATGTTGCCGGAAATCTTAAGGTACGAGCCTCTCATTCTTGAGATTTACTGGATGTATTTTTATATGTATATTTCCCGTGTTTTTCCAACGCTGACAAGTTTAAATTCTTTGAAGTATGACAAGCTGGACTACAAATTTCTATGTAATGCTATCATCCTATATTGGTATTTGAATTCAAATCTCGTTTCTTTGTTTCATCTCAAGGTGGCGGTGGCTGTTACATGTTCATGGCTGATCTTCCGAAACCCAATTTCGGCGATGAATGCAGTTGGATGTGCTGTAACACTCATTGGATGTACCTTCTACGGGTACATTAGGCACATACTTTCACAAACACCCGGAACCCCTCGTACACCTAGGATGCCTCGGACTCCAAGAGGTATGACAGAGTTGATTCCATTAGTTAATGAGGAGTTGGATGATAAAGTTTGAGTCGAGCTTCTTGAGTTATGCTGGACAGGAAGTGGAGGGTATACTTTGTGTAGAAAGAAAAAGGAAAAAAAATCAATACAGTTGAATCGAATCTGGCTAGATTCACCTTTTTCTCAGCTTAATCTTCTTATAGCCTCTATTTAACATTAGATTAATGCGAGATTTCGGTATATCTGATAAAACTTCTCAGAATATTCAGTTAATCTCACATGTTCCACCATAAACCACCAATCACATAACTTCTTAGCACATTAGTCAAATCTTTGCACTATTCATCAACAGGGCATTTATTTAAATACAAGTAGCAAATATCTCTAGTAATTTTAATTAATTTATTTCTTTTTTAAAACACGTGTAGACAAACAAGGTGCCGCATATCGCCTATAGAAATCAATACTTGATGATCCGGTGCTTTTCAATATATAACTGGTTGGTAGTATATATATTGCATAACAAGTTACAGATTAATGTTACGCCGAGTCTTGATACATACCAATGCAAATATTGTACAGAATTATCTCTACGTTACAAAGATATTATGGTGCTGATAAGGTAGCCGCCGACTCCCCCGCTCTGCTTCCTCACTCCAATGGTCAAGCATTCCAAAGTATTGATGCATTGCTCCACAAATTCCTCCGTACAGGCCGTCCAATTTGGAAGTACACAAAAGTAACAAGTTAGCGGAGGAGATTGTAAGATTAACTTTATTTAAGTCGTCATATTTGACTGGGTAAATAACGTTCTTGATTTGGTTGACAAATAAACTATTTTTTTTATATATATATCGATTCGCTTAAAAAATTAAAACTATTATATTGAATTTAAAAAACACTGTTTGAATTGCTTCCTTCACCGCGTTTCTCAAAAAAATTTCACTGGCCGGCTTTTTAGGAGTGGTGGAACGAGTGTCGCTCCTTGCGGCCACTTGGGCCACAATACTTGTTTCCCGGAAGGTTCTTCAACCATCTCCGCCGCCGCCACCTCCACCTCGACCGCCCAGGTAACCGCTGGAACTTTCTTGAATTATTTCCCGTTATCCATGCCGTAGGATTAGATATTGCCAGTGGCAATGCCCTGCCAACGGTAGATTGTGTGGTGCTGTGGTTGTGCCTCACTCATTAAGGTTCGGAAATTATTTCCAAAGCTTCCCCGGAACGGAATCTCCTTCACATCCAAGATACTGCCAGTATTTTCTTGATTTCAATAAAACAAAAAATTTACACCGCTAAAACTGGAAGCTTCAGGGCCCAAAAGTGCAGACAGTAAGAATCGACCCTCCATGTCGTACCCAGCTCGGTGCGGCGTAGCTTGTGGCCGATCTGGATGTCACGCGCGGATGAAATCTTCACCGTCGGGTTGTCTCTCCCCGATCTATAATTTTTGTACACAAAGTTTTTCTAAATTCCAAGCCGATTAACGCCAGATTTTAATTTTCTGAAATGGGAAACTGGGCAGTTTCTTGCCAAAAAAAAACTGTAAGTACGGTGACTTTCCGGGATATCGGCGGGCATATATGTCAAGAAAATATTTTGAACAAATTTTCTTCAGTTGTCAAACCTTCCAAAAAAGAGCGAGCCCATTAAACATTGAAGGTCACTGTACACTCTCAGGTCCCAAAAAATCTTGAAACTGATATTCCAGAAAAAAAAACTTGCTAAAAATGGAAAACCTAACCCACAAGATGATGACAGAAATCCAGACACGGCGGAGCAGCGGGGAACAAGGCGGCCGGAAAATCAGAAGCTAATGAAAGTAGAGCTTCTTAAAGCAAAAAGTATACTGAATGGAAACTGCCTCGAAGTTTTAGTATTTGTTTATATCATACTAACATAGTCCAGCTGTGTAAGGTCCAAAATTAGACGACGTAATCCAACTACATGCGAATCTAAGAAACTATGGAAAATGAGTAATTAATTGTTTAAATCGAATTAATTAATTATGTGACATGTATGCTTTTATGCTAATTGATATTTTTACTGTCGTCATGCATAAAAATGGTATTTTTAGGAATATTCAAGTGACGATCGAGGAACGGGGACCGAGGGCTAAAAATGTAAAAGATTTTTATTAAATAGTTATTTTTAATTATTTAAAATGCGGCCGATGTTTTTAAGTAAAATTTTGAAAGTATCGGGTTTTGAGGTGATTTTATACGCCAGAACGTATATTTTATCGGTATTTGATTTTTAAATAAAATACGAGCTTTCGAGCTACCCGGCTAATAAATTCACATTTAATTTCAAAAGAAAACTTTACTAATCTTTTTAATTATTTTATTTAAAAACTAGTCAATTTAAATGGGCTTTAATTTTGTGGCTTAATAGGCCTAATGTCTAGATCAAGAGGTAATTAGTATTTAATGTATAAAGTTTGTAAAAAACCTACACAAATCTAGACTCTCTCTCGGCCACCCACTTTCATAATTTCAAAACTCTTTCAAACCCTCACCAACAAACACGGCACCTCCCTCTCTTTTCTGAAAAGCTTTCGGCAGCCTTTTTCTGGAAAAATTGTGACACCCTGACCCGTTACAATTAAAATACAGCGGAATTTAATATTTTCTTTCAAATGGAAGGAGTTTCAAAATACATTTCATAAAAGTGTTTACAAAATAGCAATACATGATCATTTAAATGACATAACAAAATAAAAAACAATCATTCCTATGATCATGCCAAAATCTTCCTTCCAATCTTCGTATGCATATGAATCCCATCCACAGTCAACGTCCCGGTCCGTCGCTCTTATCTGCATCACATGAATAAACTGAAATGAGAATAAATCTCAGCAAGTGGAACTCTTACGTAGCAATGATACAATATACTCTGTAAAACATGGCCTTTAAATCATAAATACCATCAACTCTGAAATATGAATACTGTAGCAATAACTGTAGCAATAACATAGCAATAAGATGGTATTTCTCTTTTCTCTGGTTGGATTGATATCAATAGTATCTCTGTCTGTGGGTGCAAATATCCCATATCGATATAAACCGACAACTCTGAGGGATATAAGCCTATGGTCGATGATTATCTAATTGCATGCAATGCTCTGACTATGATTAATCAATCCAATAAAACATTTGAACTCTGAATATCATTTAAAGCCGTCGTTTCGCAATCTATATCTTTTCTCTTGTATTCCCTTATAACAATAGTGAGACATCAATGCCTCCAATAGATAATCAATACATAACAATGGATCAATGGAAGGGAATAACACTTTGAAACCTTTAAAACACAATACATATAATATCATGTGAGCAAAGGGATGAAATTCCACTTACAACCCAATAGAACACCTCAAACTAAGCTCTTGGTCACCACCTACAACAATAGTCCATAGATAACACCAATATCAAGTCTAAATCCACAAGTACAAGTCAAATAATCCATAAACCAACTCAAACATCAAGTCCAAAACAACTCTTAACTCGAAACCTCAATAGAATCGTACCAAAAGCTTACCTAAGCTTCCTTATACCACGGAGAACGTCGATCTCAAGTCGGAAATCCAAATAACTCCAAGAATCAAAGGTAGGAAGCTAAAGAAATGGAGGAAAACCCTTGGAAAGGGAGAGGAAATCTCGAAAAAGGTAGATAGGATAGGATAAGGTATGGCCAACAACTCCAAAAAGTAGCTTAAAATCTCTCCCATACTTACACCGCGGGTGCGCTGCCACAAGCACCGCGGGTGCGCTAAGCCTTCGGCCATCCAGAATAAATCCCATGCACAAACACCGCGGGTGCGGTGCTGCTACTACCGCGGGTGCGGTCTCACCGCGGGTGCGGTCCTTGCACTGCCGCGGGTGCGGTGATGCCACGGCCTTCCAAATGCAAAATGATGAATAGTACACCGCGGGGGCACTCCTCTAAAAGCGCGGGTGCACTCAAGCCACGGCAATGAACAATACAAAACCATCTAAAATCGATCCGAAACGCTGAAACGAACAACCAACAACATCTAAAACCTCCAGACAACAATAACCAATAATACTATGACCCAAAACTCAACTCTAACATCTAAATCATAAACCCAAATAACAAGCAAAGCTTAAACCGTACCGTACACCGGGCTCGGCTATTACAATCTCCCCTCTTTAGAGGAATTTCGTCCTCGAAATTGACGTCACGGCACGAACAACTCAGGATACCTCTCTCTCATCTCAATCTCTGGTTCCCACGTAGCCTCCTCGATCAAATGGTTCCTCCAAAGGACTTTAACGATGCCGATCTCTTTGTTCCTCAATACTCTGACAGTGCGATTCAAGATCTGGACTGGAATCTCTTGGTAAGTCAAATTCGGCGTCAAGTCCAATTGCTCGTGGCGAAGAACATGGGAAGGATCTGCAATATACTTCCTGAGCATCGATACGTGAAACACATTGTGGACTCTGTCAAGATCGGGCGGTAGGGCTAATCTGTAGGCTCTGTCGCCAACTCTGTCCAAAATCTCAAAAGGACCAATAAACCTCGGACTCAACTTGCCCTTCCTGCCAAAACGCATCACACCCTTGAGAGGTGCTATCTTCAGAAATACATGATCGCCAACCTCGAACTGCAAAGGTCTACGACGAACATCTGCATAGCTCTTCTGCCTAGATTGAGTAGTCTTCATCCGCTCACGGATAACAGCAACCACATCGGCAGTCTGCTGGACCAACTCGGGACCCAACATCTTCCTCTCTCCAACCTCATCCCAAAACAAAGGAGATCTGCACTTCCTGCCATAAAGTGCCTCATACGGTGCCATGCCAATCGTCGCCTGGTAGCTATTATTGTACGTGAACTCCACAAGAGGCAATTTAGAATCCCAGCTACCAGAATAATCAATAGTACAGGCTCTGAGCATATCCTCAAGAATCTGAATGACTCTCTCTGACTGACCGTCGCTCTGAGGGTGATAAGCTGTACTAAACGCCAACCGCGAACCCATAGCTCTATGCAAACTCTTCCAGAACTCGGAGGTGAATCTAGGGTCACGATCAGACACGATCGACACAGGAACCCCATGAAGTCTAACAATCTCTGCAATGTAGTCCTCGGCATACTGGTTCATCGAGTACTTCGTCTTGACTGGGAGAAAATGAGCTGACTTGGTCAATCGATCGACAATAACCTAAATGGAATTGAAACCCTTCTGCGTCCTGGGTAGACCAGTCACGAAATCCATAGTGATATGCTCCCACTTCCACTGAGGAATCGGCAAAGATAGCAATGTCCCAGCAGGTCTCTGATGCTCAATCTTCACCTGCTGACAAGTAAGGCACTGAGAAATGAACAAAGCGATATCCCTCTTCATACTTGACCACCAGTAGAGTCGACGAAGATCCTGATACATCTTCGTGCTGCCTGGATGAATTGAATAAGGTGCGGTATGAGCCTCTGTCAAGACGTCTCTACGAATATCGTCGCCAATAGGAACACAAATACGGCCTCTGAAAGTCACCAAACCATCTTCATTCGAACCAAACTCTGAATTCCCTCTAGGCTCAGCTCTAGCTCTCAACTCTGTCAACTGAACATCAACAGTATGCTCTCTACGGATCATGTCCGTCAATGTAGATCGAATAACCAACGCTGACAAACGAGCAATGGTACCTGGAATCACCAGATCGATCTCCTCTCTCTGCAAATCCATCAACAATGGCCTCTGAATCAAAGAACTCAACGAAGCACTCGACTTCCGGCTCAAAGCATCAGCCACTACATTCGCTTTCCCCGGATGGTAACTGATAGTCACATCATAATCCTTAACCAGTTCTAACCACCTCCTCTGCCGCATGTTGAGCTCTTTCTGAGAGAACAGATACTTCAAGCTCTTGTGGTCTGTGAAGATCTCACACTTCTCGCCATACAGATAATGCCTCCAAATCTTCAGGGCGAAAACCACAGCTGCCAACTCTAAATCGTGCGTCAGATAATTCCTCTCATAATCCTTCAACTGACGAGACGCATAAGCAATAACCTTACCTCGCTGCATCAGAACTGCACCGAGACCCTTCTTCGACGCATTGGTATAGACAACAAAATCCTCCGAACCACTAGGCAAAGAAAGAACAGGAGCCGTCGTCAACCTGTCCTTCAACTCTTGGAATGCACTCTGACAATCGATGGACCACTCGAACTTCACAGTCTTCCTCGTCAGATTGGACAATGGCAGGGCAATCTTGGAAGAGTCTGAAATGAAACGACGATAGTAACCCGCCAAACCAAGGAAACTGCGTACCTCTGAGACAGTAGTAGGAATAGGCCAACTCTGAATCGCCTCTATCTTCAACGGATCAACAGCAATGCCATCTCTCGAAACCACATGGCCTAGAAAAGAAATCTGATCCAACCAAAACTCACACTTCTTCAGCTTGGCGAATAACCTCTTCTCTCGCAAAAACTGAAGAACAACTCTGAGATGCTCGGCATGAAGCTCTCTGGTCTTGGAATAGATCAATATATCGTCGATAAAAACAATGACGAAGCTATCCAGATAAGGCTTGAACACACGGTTCATCAGATCCATGAAGACTGAAGGGGCATTGGTCAAACCAAAAGACATGACCAGAAACTCATAGTGACCATACCTGGTCCGGAACGCTGTCTTAGGGATATCGGACTCCCTAACCTTCAACTGATAGTAGCCAGACCGAAGATCAATCTTCGAAAATACTGTGGCACCATGGAGCTGATCAAACAGATCATCTATCCGAGGCAACGGATACTTATTCTTCACAGTCACTTTGTTGAGCTCCCTGTAGTCGATACACAGCCGCAAAGAACCATCCTTCTTCTTGACGAAAAGAACCGGAGCTCCCCAAGGCGAAGAACTCGGACGAATAAAACCCTTGTCTAAAAGATCCTGCAACTGCGACTTCAACTCCTGCATCTCGGTAGGAGCCATCCTGTACGGAGCCTTAGAAATAGGAACCGTACCTGGAGCTAAATCGATCACAAACTCAACATCCCTATCCGGCGGCAAACCCGGAACATCATCCTCGAATACATCAGCAAACTCCCTCACAACATCGATATCATCTATATTCAACTTAATCAATCTATCAACATCCACAATAGAAGCAAGAAACCCATCGCAACCTCTACATAGCAATCTCTCAGCCTCAAGACAAGAAATAAAAGGAAGGACCAGCGAAGTACCTGAGCTGGCGAGAACTCCTCCCTGGCCATCATCTGCAAAAGCTATTGTCTAAGCAACACAATCGATAACTGCACGGTAAGTCGAAAGCCAATCCATGCCAAGAATAACATCGAAAGCAACCATAGGGATAACAATCAAATCAGCGAAGACAACTCGCTCCTCAATACGAACAGGGCACGCATAAACAATCGATGACGGACACAACACGTCCCCCGAAGGTAAAACAACACTAAGCTGAAGGGGAAGAACAGAAGGAACTATACCCAACGATCTCAAAAAAAAATCAGACATAAAAGAATGAGTAGCACCAGTATCTATCAAAGTAGTAGCTACTCTGTCTGAAATCAAAATAGTACTAGAGATCAATGAAGAATCGCGATTAATACCTTCCTTAGTCATCGAAAAGATCCGACCCTGCAGCTTCTCTTGGTTAGCTCCCCTAGGACAATTCCTGGCAACGTGGCCTGCCGTGCCACAACGATAACAAGAATGAGTGCCAAATCTGCACTCTCCACGGTGATGCTTGCCACACTTAGGACACAGAGGCTTCTCGGGGTCAAATGGAACAACTGGAACTGGCGGAGGTCTAGGACTGGACTCCATCTTACCCTTGCCTCTGAAACGATCTCTGCCTCTCTGATTCGAACTCTGGCCCCTCTGAGCAATGGCCTGGTGTCTCTCTTGCCTCTCCCGGGCAATGTCCTTCTCATCCTGCTCGGCCATCAAAGCTTTGGACACGATCTCCTTGAAAGTAACGGCCTTGGACATGTTGATATCCCGGCGAATCTCAGCTCTGAGGCCTCGAATGAAATGAGCGCCTTTGTCCTTGTCGTTCGAAGCAATATACGGAGCAAACATACAACCCTCCTCAAACTTCAGAATATACTCACCAACATCCATGCTCCCCTGACGAAGCTCCAAGAACTCTGTCACCTTCCTCGCTCGAAGGGCATCAGGAAAGTACTTGTCGTAGAACAAATCTGTAAACTCTGACCACTTCAGAGTCGCAACAGTAACACCAACCTTCGTCGCATTCCACCAAATGCGGGCGGCCTTGACCAACATGAAAACAGCACAGCTGATCCTGTCTTTGTCCTCGTACTGAAGATGATCGAAGATCGCCTCTAAAGCCTTGACCCACTCAACAGCAACAAGCGGATCAGAACTACCTGCGAACTCTGGCGGATCCATCCTCTTGAAAGCAGAAAAGACGGCATCGTTGCCAACTGCCTGAGCTACTAGAACTCTACCTTGCCCTCTACCTTGGCCAGTACCTTGCATACGAATGAGCTGCTGAATCTGCTCGCTATGCACCTTAGCCTGCTCCTTGAGCAACTTGCCGAACTCATCGACAACTCTCGAGGAAGAACTATCCTCACCCTCTACGACTTTCCTCTTAGATGGCATACTCTACAATTGCTCACAAGACACCAGTCAATAGATAACAATAAATAGATAGATGCCAGAAAACATACCCGGACAGTTGAAAGTAGACGAAGTCATATGCATTGGTCCGAAGAACCGGTGCTCTGATACCACTAAATGTGACACCCTGACCCGTTACAATTAAAATACAGCGGAATTTAAAATTTTCTTTCAAATGGAAGGAGTTTCAAAATATATTTCATAAAAGTGTTTACAAAATAGCAATATATGATCATTTAAATGACATAACAAAATACAAAACAATCATTCCTATGATCATGCCAAAATCTTCCTTCCAATCTTCGTATGCATATGACTCCCATCCACAGTCAACGTCCCGGTCCGTCGCTCTTATCTGCATCACATGAATAAACTGAAATGAGAATAAATCTCAGCAAGTGGAACTCTTACGTAGCAATGATACAATATACTCTGTAAAACATGGCTTTTAAATCATAAATACCATCTACTCTGAAATATGAATACTGTAGCAATAATTGTAGCAATAACATAGCAATAAGATGGTATTTCTCTTTTCTCTGGTTGGATTGATATCAATAGTATCTCTGTCTGTGGGTGCAAATATCCCACATCGATATAAACCGACAACTCTGAGGGATATAAGCCTATGGTCGATGATCATCTAATTGCATGCAATGCTCTGACTATGATTAATCAATCCAATAAAACATTTGAACTCTGAATATCATTTAAAGCCGTCGTTTCGCAATCTATATCTTTTCTCTTGTATTCCCTTATAACAATAGTGAGACATCAATGCCTCCAATAGATAATCAATACATAACAATGGACCAATGGAAGGGAATAACACTTTGAACTCTTTAAAACACAATACATATAATATCATGTGAGCAAAGGGATGAAATTCCACTTACAACCCAATAGAACACCTCAAACTAAGCTCTTGGTCACCACCTACAACAATAGTCCATAGATAACACCAATATCAAGTCTAAATCCACAAGTACAAGTCAAATAATCCATAAACCAACTCAAACATCAAGTCCAAAACAACTCTTAACTCGAAACCTCAATAGAATCGTACCAAAAGCTTACCTAAGCTTCCTTATACCACGGAGAACGTCGATCTCAAGTCGGAAATCCAAATAACTCCAAGAATCAAAGGTAGGAAGCTAAAGAAATGGAGGAAAACCCTTGGAAAGGGAGAGGAAATCTCGAAAAAGGTAGATAGGATAGGATAAGGTATGGCCAACAACTCCAAAAAGTAGCTTAAAATCTCGCCCATACTTACACCGCGGGTGCGCTGCCACAAGCACCGCGGGTGCGCTAAGCCTTCGGCCATCCAGAATAAATCCCATGCACAAACACCGCGGGTGCGGTGCTGCTACTACCGCGGGTGCGGTCTCACCGCGGGTGCGGTCCTTGCACTGCCGCGGGTGCGGTGATGCCACGGCCTTCCAAATGCAAAATGATGAATAGTACACCGCGGGGGCACTCCTCTAAGAGCGCGGGTGCACTCAAGCCACAGCAATGAACAATACAAAACCATCTAAAATCGATCCGAAACGCTGAAACGAACAACCAACAACATCTAAAACCTCCAGACAACAATAACCAATAATACTATGGCCCAAAACTCAACTCTAACATCTAAATCATAAACCCAAATAACAAGCAAAGCTTAAACCGTACCGTACACCGGGCTCGGCTATTACAAAAATAATCGGCAGCACACTCTAGTTTCGGGAAGGATTTTCGAAGCTTCAAAGCAATTCCTAGCCGTCGTCACGTCCCGTTCTTCGTCGTCAACGGATATTCGAGCGTAAACTACGCAAAGGCACACCCTAATCTCCCTTGCTCATCCATTATATCATATTATATTTGAATTATTGGTTATATGTAGATCAAGACTTTATTTTTCAGAATTTTTCGTAGCACAGCATGTATGCTTGAAGGAACTCGGTTTTCGAATCAAATAAATTTCTTATGGTTTGTTTAAGGGGCTGCCATGACATAGCTAAGATCAAGAGAGGTTTTTATATGAATTAGAACCACCCACACTCACCCAACGCACGGCTAAAAGGAAAAGAAAGAACCAAAACCGTAAATTGCACCAAAGGAGCGATGTGCTGTCAAAAGCCTACGGATTTCCGTGTGCTTGTTTTCATGGGAGGGCCGGCCTGGGCTGGGGCTCATGGCTAGCCTAGGGTGGTGTAAAGGGAGGAGTCCTAGTCAGGCTAGGGCTCGTTGGGAAAGGCGGCGAAGAGTCCCTTGCAAGAGGGACTCTACCCGAGAAGCATGTTGAAGCACGCGCAGGGTTGCTGCTCTTCACACAGCCTTAGGCGTGCGGTTCAGGGGTCCGGGCTGGTGTAGGTCTAGTCCTTAGGGTCATAAGCAAGTGCTCTTGTCATGGGTTTGGGTGGTAGGGCGTTGGTTAGAGCCACACGATCGCACACACAGATTTCGTGCATGTCCCATGCTCTCGGCCAGCACTTGTAGGGCTTGTGTTGCCTCGTTTTTGGGTTTTGGCTTGATGTCTTGGTGAAATTAGTGTCCAGTAGGCAACTTTAGCGTGTTAGGCATCTTTTGACTCGATATGGTTCGGGGGTAACTCGATAAAATTAAGAGATGGCTCGGGGTCGAAGTTTAGGTGTCAAATGAGTTCTAAAATAAAGAAAATTTGGAAAACGACTCACGGGGGTCGAGCCGTGATCCATAAGGGCTAAAATAATATAAAAAGACTAAATTTAGAATTTAGGAATTTTATATTAAAGTTTGGTATTTTTCGGGATTAAAACACCGTTAAAATAATTAAGAAAAGATAATTGAAAAAGTTTAAGTTTTAAGCCAAATAAAATTACGAAAAAATTCACGTAAGCTTAAATAATTATTTGGGACATGTTAGAGTCATGAAATCAAGAAAATAATCGAAAATGAAAAATGTCGAAGCCAGGGGTAAAACGGTCATTTTACACCGGGAATTTAGTAAAGGTCATGGCAGTGCCCGAAATGCTGTTTCTATGTTATTATCATGATTTTGAAATGTTTATGAATTTCTCATGATTAAATGCTGATTTTTTTTTAAATGTCTAAAGAATGTTCATGATTGAAAAAGACATTTAAAATACATGCTGCATGCTTGGTTTCAAAAGAAAAGAGAAAATGTTATGTTATGCACGTTTTTAATAAGTGATGTGAATGAAATACGTTGAATGAAGTGAAGTGATTGTGACTAGTTCGTCAATGGTGGCGATATCGTGAGGGTGATGGTCCCAGTGGGAGCCCGACGATCGTGTTTCCATTATTGCGAACAAGAGGTTAAGAGGTTATGAGGTTTGAGGTTAGGATAGGAATGTCGTGAGGGGAAAGCCCATTGGGAGCCCCGACGATCGTATTTCTATTTTATTCATGTTAGGCCAGGGCCCAGTTGACCGGTGAGAGTGTTGCTGGTGTCCCCCGTCGCCCAGTACTGTGGTTTTATTTCTGATGGATCCATCGAGAGGTCATGTCATGAGAGGAAAGTCACAATTAACGATCTGAATTCAACAAAGGAAAAAAGAAAAGGAAAAATGTTTATGATCACGAAAAATGTTTTATGTCATGTCATGTTGAGGAAAAAAGAAAGAGGTTAATGTTTATGAAATGCATCATGAAAATATTTATGAAAATGTTTATGTTTATGCATCTTCATGAAAACGATATTTTAAGTACGAGTATTTTTCACCGTTATATGTTGACTGTATTATGTATTACTCGTTATAAAGATTATGGTGTGTTGAGTCTTTAGACTCACTAGGTGTGATGGATGCAGGTGGTTCTGAGGGAGGTCTTGATGAGTGATACTACTGGACTGATGGCGCACACAACCCGAGGACCAACGCATTATTTTCCGCATTACGCTTTATGATTTCTTTTAAAGATTTTAAGACTATTTATTTATGCTTTTGAGAGGTTTTTGAGAGTTTAGTATGGGCTACACTTTTCAAATAATGTTTTTAGGTTTGGTAAAATGTTTTACGATTTCTGGTTTGACTATTCCTTTCAATTTTCAAATACTAGTTGGATGATTTACTTTAAAATGGCGCAAGAGTATTTTTATGTGCATGTGCATACATGACCGAAAATGTGAGAGATTTTAAAAAAAAAATTTCTAGTACTTTTAAAGAAAATAAAAGATGAGGACGTTTCAAGCTGTAATGGATCACACTATATTTAATATAGTACATGGGTTCTTTGTCCAGTATATGGATTACTATGTTGGGTTGTGGAAAGAGAAGGCCGACATACAGGGTGGAAGAATATGAGGAATCATACTATCGGAGTGAGGATTCACTTGAACTAATTAAATATCCCACGCGATCATTGAGACTTCCCCATTCAAGATTATCTGGCTTTTGGTTTTTATTAATTACTTGGAAATCGAACTTACTAGTTTTGTTGATATACAATGCATGTTTTTCAACATGGGGTGGCCTACATGCACATAAGGTGTATCGAGTCCATAAAGAACCTAGATATATTAGCCATATTGTGAAAATGAAAAATATATGTATAAAATTTTCTTATAAAATAAATGAAAATTGAGATAAATATTTTTTTTCCCCAAGTAAATGGATTTTGTGTTGTCTGTGATTGTTTATAATGAGTGAGTTTCATTCAAATTACTTATATTCCGAATATATACTCCAAAGTTTCATTCACACAAAACAACAAAATCCCTTGATGAATCCAAACAGTTTCAAGCAAAAATTCCTTGGCTTTCTTGAGAAATAGCCAAGATTTTTGTTTAGAATGTATTATTACTTATGTCTGAGAAATGGCTGAAATTTTTTTATACATGCATCTCCCTTAGGAACTGCAGCGGCTCAAACTAGGAACCAAAGGTCATTTTCCTTGGAAACGTTGTGGGTTCGAACTTGAAGGTAAACTGATGTTTAGCTAGATATTCTGAATTGATTCATATTATTTTTGGTTGTAAATTCTCTGCACGAATACATTTCTTGTTTGACTCTAAAAAAATATGTGAATTGTGAGCAAACATTCACCATCTCATCTGTGGGGACCCGGGCTCTAAATCAAATTCTAGCTCGGATTAAATGGATCTGTGAGAAAATGTGGGTCAAATTTTCGCTTTTTAACATTTATCCTAATGTATATGAATAAGCATAAAGTCTTTACTTATTATACAACATATGAACATGTCTTGTTTTAATACAAACATATATCTACTGTTTATTACAAACCATGAAATACAAGTAGTACAAGTCTAGTCTGACACTACTAGTGATCTTCTGCGCCCGTAGTCACCACGCTAACTCGATCTCATCTTTGTCGTGACCCTGATCCTGTCCCACCTGTTGTTATGCACACATACAGACATAACAACAACCAGAAACTCCGGTGAGAACATATCCCAGTATAAACATGTATATAACAATTTAAAACATGAAACATGCTATCATGAATGACATCAATATACACATGTAATGCGAATCAAATCATGTCTAGAATCGACTCGACTATAACTCTAGGGATCCCGGTGTGAATAAGACGATCTATCACCTACCCTCCCAATCGGGGTGACGGTACGTCTTATTCCTAGACTTCGGTCTGATCTGTATCCACATCTACAATAGGAGACTGATCTTCCCCTAAGCTGTGATATCACCGAACATCTAGAAGTTTGACTGTTCTGTCAAGACTCCCTATCTTAAATGCAATGAATAACAATCTGTAAAAAAAACATAATCATCTTAAATGATTTGAATACAAGTCTATAAACAAATCACAATCATATCACAAGATAAACAATAAATTTAGTATGTGATTTTGGTTGGGAAACTCAAATTGGATCTAATTTGAATCATGTCTCCCCAAACAAACATGCATTATACCTTTCTTGTTAAACCGTTATTGATGTCGAGGTCTCGAAGACGAATCTTACCAATGTCAATCTGAAATGGCAATGTAACGATACACAATCTATCAATCTCTAATCTCAATCAACACATATCCAATTCAATACTTGATCTCGGTACAATTTGACGGCATAACAACGTTTTCTCGATATCGGTCTATCCAAATCTCATCATATATCAATAATCAATAACCTCAACTCATATTCATCATCATAGTCATATGATACTATCCAAAATCTGCATAATTTAGCTCTAAATATGCTGGAAAATCGTAACAATTGCATATGACATCCGATAATCGATCCGATTGCGAATATATGATGCTTATACTCATAAGAACATATATCTACAATCATATCCAAGTTTTCCCAACACCAATATCTCAAATCATGTTGAAAGTGAACAATACTTACATCACCTTGTAACTTTGAGTGAGAGGAGTAAGAATTTCTACTTGGATCAAAGTTTGGATATGTAAATCTTGCACAAGCTAGCCTCAAAGTAAGATAACTTTCCTTTTTCCCTCTTTCTCTCGGTGGTCTCAGCAAATATGAGGAGAGAAATGAAGATGCAGTATATATATCTTGCATGTCTAAGAACACATGGCTCATCCTTTGGTGTACACGTCTCGCGCATATGCGCGACATCACCCGCGCATATGCGCGAGACCTACTGGTCTCGGCAATGAAAATCTTAACACCTCGCGCATATGCGCCATTCTTTTCGCGCATATGCGCCAAAGCTTCTGGAGGTGTCGCGCATATGCGCGACTTATCTCGCGCATGTGCGCCAATGTCTCTGGACGTGTCGCGCATGTGCGCGCATTTCTTCGCGCATATGTGCCGATGCTACTGTAATTCTCATGCATATGCGCGCATTTCTTCGCGCATATGCGCCATAGCTTCGGCCCTTTACATCTATTCTTAACCTTTCTCATCTTTTCTCATGTTTTTCCTACTCCCATTTTACTTAGTGTTTCTCATGCAATGTCATGCACTCTCACGTCCTCGAATATCGCATTAATGAAGACTAATAAATCTTGAGCCTTACATTTCTCCCCCTCTAAGAAATGATTTCGTCCTCGAAATCGCAGGCAATCTATCAATTCATATATGAAAAGTAATATAATCAATACTGAAGAATTACTTACATCATGTAAATAACTCGGGATGTTTTTGTCGCATATTTGCTTCTGTCTCCCAAGTCGCTTCTTCTATGCCATGTCGACTCCATTGGACTTTTACTAAAGGAATAATCTTCGTCCTGAGCTTCTTTTCTTTCCGATCAAGAATCTGTATCGGTTGCTCAACGTAGCTTAAAGTCTGATCAAGCTCAGCTTCGTCATGATGAATGACATGAGAAACATCAGGCATGTATTTACGCAACACCGATACATGAAAAACGTCATATATCTCAGATAGAGAAGGAGGAAGAGCAAGTCGATAAGCTCGATTGCCAATCTTTTCAAGAATTTCGTACGGACCGATGTATCTAGGAGATAGCTTCCCGCGCTTGCCAAATCTGACAACGCCTCTGAAAGGGGAAATCTTCAAGAATACTCTGTCTCCTTTCTCAAATACTAATGGCCTACGCCGGATATTGGCGTATTTCGCCTGCCTATCCTGAGCTGTCTTCATTCTTTTCTGAATGATCTTCACCTTCTCAGCCATTTCACGAATCATATCTGGCCCAAGTTCTGGTATCTCTGAGATATCATCCCAGTACAGTGGAGATCTGCACTTCTTACCATACAGAGCTTCAAACGGTGTCATCTCAATGCTCGTCTGATAGCTGTTATTGTAGGAGAATTCACAAAGAGGTAGGGATTCTTGCCAACTAGTGCCAAAATCTAGCACTACGGCTCTCAACATATCCTCCAAAGTCTGGATAGTCCGTTCTGAATGTCCGTCTGTCTGAGGATGATAAGCGGTGCTTAGGTGTAAAGTCGTACCTAAAGCCTGCTGCAAACTATGCCAAAAGTGAGAAGTAAATCGTGGATCACGATCTGATACGATAGACTTCGGCACACCATGTAATCTGACTACCTCTCTGACATATAATTCTGCCATCTAATCATGACGATATGTCGTTCTGTATGGAATAAAACAAGTAGATTTGGTCAGTCGATCAATGATGACCCAAATCGCATCACATCCTCGGGATGATTGTGGTAACTTCGTCACAAAGTCCATGGAAATGTGATCTCATTTCCATTCTGGAATAGACAAACTCTGAAGTAACCCTTCGGGCTTTTTTCTTTCAGCCTTCACCTGTTGGCAGTTCAAACACTTAGACACAAATTCTGCAATATCTGTCTTCATCTGTTTCCACCAGAACTGTGTCTTCAAGTCATTGTACATCTTTCTGCCTCCAGGATGAATGCTGAACCGACTACAGTGCGCTTCTGTCATAATCTGTTGCTTCAAATCTGAAACATCTGGCACTACAAGACGGTTATTCACATACAACACAAAATCATGTACCTGGTACTCTGACAAATGTCCTAATCGGACCATAGCAATCGATTTCTGAATATTTGGCTCACTCCTCTGCGCTTCTTTGATCCTCATAATCAAGTCTGGTTCAACTTGAATAGCAGCAAGTTGTAGTGGCCTACTCTTTGTATCAAATTCTAATCCAGACAAACAACAATTTTCAACTAGCTTTGTAACACCTATCGTCGATAAGGATAAAGAACAAACCTTTCGACTCAAGGCATCTGCTGCTGCATTCGACTTCCCTGGATAATATTTGATTTCGCAATCAAAATCTTTCAATAGATCAAGCCATCTACGTTGCCGCATATTCAACTCCGACTGAGAAAATAGATACTTCAGGCCTTTGTGATCGGAATAAATCTCAAATTTCTCGCCATAGAGATAGTGACGCCAGATCTTTAATGCAAATATGATAGCCGCCAATTCAAGATCATGAATGGGGTATCGGACTTCATGTGGCTTCAGTTGTCTCGAGGCGTAGGCGACCACATGACCTCGCTGCATAAGAACACATCCCAACCCTCGGTGAGAGGCATCACAATATACAACGAAATCACCCGTACCTGAAGGTATCGTCAGTACTGGAGCACTTGTCAGCTTCTTTTTCAATTCCACAAAGCTAGATTCACAATCTTCTGACCATACAAATGGTGCATTCTTTTGTGTTAACTGGGTGATTGGCTTTGCAATACTGGAGAAATCTTTGATAAATCGTCGATAGTATCCTGCGAGACCCATGAAACTGCGTATCTCCGGCACAGAATTCGGTCTCGGCCAGTTGATCACAGCTTCCACTTTACTTGGATCTACAGCAATACCATCTCCAGATATAATATGTCCCAAAAAGTTAACCCGATTCAACCAAAACTCACACTTTGACAATTTAGCATACAGTCTTTCATTTCTTAAGGTCTGCAATACAATTCTTAGATGCTCTACATGCTCATTCCTGTTCTTAGAATATACCAGAATGTCATCGATAAAAACAATCACAAAATCATCCAAATACCTCTGAAAGACTCGGTTCATCAACCCCATAAATACGGCAGGAGCATTCGTTAACCCAAAAGGCATGACAATAAATTCGTAATGTCCATACCTGGTTCGAAATGCTGTCTTCGGTATGTCCACATCTCGAACTCTGAGTTGATGATATCCGGATCGCAAATCGATTTTAGAATAAACAGATGATCCCTGTAATTGATCAAATAAATCGTTGATGCGCGGCAATGGATATTTATTTTTCACTGTCGCTTTGTTCAATTGCCGATAATCTATACACAATCGCATCGATCCATCTTTCTTTCGCACAAAGAGCACTGGTACGCCCCAAGGAGATACACTAGGTCGGATATATCCCTTGGCTAAAAGATCTTCTAACTGTGCTTTCAGTTCTTTCAATTCAACAGGCGCCATCCTATACGGAGCTCGAGATATAGGAACAGTACCTGGCATAAGATCTATGCTAAAATCTACCTCTCGAGCTGGAGGTAATCCTGGGATTTCATCTAGAAACACATCTGCAAACTCCCGTACTACTGGCAAATCTGTCAATGTCGGGCTCGATTTCTGTACATCTACAGCATACAAAAGGAACCCTTCTGCTCCTTTCTGCAACAATCTATTCATAGTCAAAGCCGAAATCAAGGGAATCCGAGATCTGGAACCCTTACCGTAGAATTTCCACTCTTCTGTCATTTCTGGTCTGAATCTGACAATCTTGTGAAAACAATCTATGGTGGCTCTGTACTTGGTTAACATATCAATCCCAACAATGCAATCAAAATCAGCTAACCCAAGGACTATACAATCTAGATCAATTTCATGACCCTCAAACTGTAAGATACAATGTCTAACCGTAGTTACCGCTATCAAACCACTTCCCAACGGAGAAGTAATAGACACAACATCCAACAGTGACTCAACAGGCAAAGAATGCAATAACGCAAATCGTTCTGAAATGAATGTATGCGATGCACCAGTATCTATCAATATATGAGCAGGATAACCATAAAGAAAACAGTTACCTGCTATAACATCATCTGGGGCATCCTGTGCTTGCTCTTCAGTCAACGCAAACACTTGAGCCTGTTGTCTCTGAGGCTGGTTTCCGGTCTGGCTACCTCTGGCTCGAGGCTGGGTCTGTTGAGGAGTAGGCTGGAAAGAGTGAACAGATGAAGCTTGCCTCTCGGGCTGAGTCACTGATGCAGATGACCCTGCACCCTGAAATCTCTGTGAGCCTCTCTGGGGACACACTTTGGCGAAATGCCCTTGTTGCCTACATATGTTGCATCTGCCCGTCACTCCCTGACACTGCTCTATGGCATGTCGGCCTCCACAAGTACTGCAATACACAACTGTCACATCTGTACTCTGGCCAGGACCTCGCGGTCGTGACCCACTGGAGCTCGACGAACTGCTCCCTGCTCTCTTGAATTGCTTACCCTTAACTTTCAGCTGATCCTTTCGCCCACTACTGCTACTACCGCCACTGTCAAATCTAGGAGGAGGTTGTACTGAAGGTAATGGTGGTCTCGGACTCGGGGCAACATACGGAACACTCCGTTGCCTAAGCAATCCTGCTTCTGCTCCTTTGGCACGGTTCAATGCATCGACGAAGTTGTTGCGTCTCCCAGTGTTTACATATGTAAAGATATCGGGATTTAAGCCATTTATAAACTGATCCGCTACGGCCTCATCATTACCTGAAACATGAGGTGCAAAGCGAAGCAAGGAAGAAAATTTAGCGACATACTCTTCAATGTTCAATTGTCCTTGCCTCAGGTTTGCAAACTCAGCGCCTTTATCTTTACGGTAGGATACAGGAAAGAATCGCTGATAAAACTTTGTCTTGATCACTTTCCAGGTAATCTCGGTGCCACGCTGCTCTAATGCTCTTTTGACCTCTGATCCAGAATCGGTTCTGATTCAGTCAATTACATGATGTAATCACATCAAATAACACACAACATGTAATAAGGAAAGCAATAAGCATGCTAGCACACAAAAGCAAGGAAGATGACTCGATCTACCCCGCTCATTCTATTCTATCTCAATCTACAAAACCTACGGATCTGATACCACCTGTTGTGGGGACCCGGGCTCTAAATCAAATTCTAGCTAGGATTAAATGGATCTGTGAGAAAATATGGGTCAAATTTTCGCTTTTTAACATTTATCCTAATGTATATAAATAAGCATAAAGTCTTTACTTATTATACAACATATGAACATGTCTTGTTTTAATACAAACATATCTCTACTGTTTATTACAAACCATGAAATACAAGTAGTACAAGTCTAGTCTGACACTACTAGTGATCTTCTGCGCCCGTAGTCACCACGCTAACTCGATCTCATCTCTGTCGTGACCCTGATCCTGCCCCACCTGTTGTTATGCACACATACAGACATAATAACAGCCGGAAACTCCGGTGAGAACATATCCCAGTATAAACATGTATATAACAATTTAAAACATGAAACATGCTATCATGAATGACATCAATATACACATGTAATGCGAATCAAATCATGTCTAGACTCGACTCGACTCGACTATAACTCTAGGGATCCCGGTGTGAATAAGACGATCTATCACCTACCCTCCCAATCGGGGTGACGGTACGTCTTATTCCTAGACTTCGGTCGATCTGTATCTACATCTACAATAGGAGATTGATCTTCCCCTAAGCTGTGATATCACCGAACATCTAGAAGTTTGACTGTTCTGTCAAGACTCCCTATCTTAAATGCAATGAATAACAATCTGTAAACAAAGCATAATCATCTTAAATGATTTGAATACAAGTCTATAAACAAATCACAATCATATCACAAGATAAACAATAAATTTAGTATGTGATTTTGGTTGGAAAACTCAAATTGGATCTAATTTGAGTCATGTTTCCCCAAACAAAACATGCATTATACCTTTCTTGTTAAACCGTTATTGATGTCGAGGTCTCGAAGACGAATCTTACCAATGTCAATCTGAAATGGCAATGTAACGATACACAATCTATCAATCTCTAATCTCAATCAACACATATCCAATTCAATACTTGATCTCGGTACAATTTGACGGCATAACAACGTAATTTCTCGATATCGGTCTATCCAAATCTCATCATATATCAATAATCAATAACCTCAACTCATATTCATCATCATAGTCATATGATACTATCCAAAATCTGCATAATTTAGCTCTAAATATGCTGGAAAATCGTAACAATTGCATATGACATCCGATAATCGATCTGATTGCGAATATATGATGCTTATACTCATAAGAACATATATCTACAATCATATCCAAGTTTTCCCAACACCAATATCTCAAATCATGTTGAAAGTGAACAATACTTACATCACCTTGTAACTTTGAGTGAGAGGAGTAAGAATTTCTACTTGGATCAAAGTTTGGATATGTAAATCTTGCACAAGCTAGCCTCAAAGTAAGATAACTTTCCTTTTTCCCTCTTTCTCTCGGTGGTCTCAGCAAATATGAGGAGAGAAATGAAGATGCAGTATATATATCTTGCATGTCTAAGAACACATGGTTCATCCTTTGGTGTACACGTCTCGCGCATATGCGCGACATCACCCGCGCATATGCGCGAGACCTACTGGTCTCGGCAATGAAAATCTTAACACCTCGCGCATATGCGCCAAAGCTTCTGGAGGTGTCGCGCATATGCGCGACTTATCTCGCGCATGTGCGCCAATGTCTCTGGACGTTTCGCGCATGTGCGCGCATTTCTTCGCGCATATGCGCCGATGCTACTGTAATTCTCATGCATATGCGCGCATTTCTTCGCGCATATGCGCCATAGCTTCGGCCCTTTACATTTATTCTTAACCTTTCTCATCTTTTCTCATGTTTTTCCTACTCCCATTTTACTTAGTGTTTCTCATGCAATGTCATGCACTCTCACGTCCTCGAATATCGCATTAATGAAGACTAATAAATCTTGAGCCTTACATCATCTGCTCTAGCTGTAAGACACAATGATTTTAAATGAATCTGCGACTAGTATTACCATGAATTTCCAACGGTATACCGAAAGGCACAAACTAATTTGTAGAAGTGCAGGTTCTGCTATTGAAAGGCAGTTGTGGACCGACCCAAAATTTTCGTTAAAGATGCTACTTAGTGTATTTTAGGTGGCAAAACTTTAAATACATGTTTTTTTTTCCCATTTGAGGGAATACAATTGTCATGCTTGTCCATATATTTATTAAAAGTTTCGTGGATCAAGCTAAAATAACAGCCCAATTAAGGTCTGATATATACAATATAAAGAAAATCTATACGGAAAAACTCATAAATTATTTGAACTATTGCGTGCAAATATAAGTATTTTTTTAAAAGCTGAATTAGTTTAAATATTTTGTAATCTGTACACAAATTTAAATGTGTCAAATGATTAGCAAAAAAATTACTAGCCAGAGTTATATATTAGTTCCATTTGATTCTATTTAAAAATATCATATCTAATGCATACGAAAACTATGGAACAAAAAACAAAATATTCGAATTATTAGCTCAATAAAATTCTATAATTTTAAAATTAAGAATCAGGGGGCAACGATGAATTGAGAACCATTTAAACATATGTGCCACGAAATCTTCCTCATGCCACGTGGTCTTAAACCTAGAACTAACCTCAAAGAAAAAGAATTAAAAACACAAAAGAAAGACATATCTTCTGCGATTTCTCATTCTCCTCCCTGAAGGAAAAAAAAACATTTTATAACATGGGATTTGGGGATAAAATGCAGTAAACAAAAGATCAAGTAAATATTATAACCAAAGGCATGAAAAAAGCAGGTCCATTAATCAAACAACATATATATATTTCAGATTCCCAACAGACTGTACGTATATGGTTTTGTCAGTAACTAAATGAGAAGCAATTTAGATTGTAAGTGCTAATAATCACGAACCTCATAAAGTCGTTTGCTTCTTGCGGCTCTGCTCCTGTTTAAAAAAAATGCGTTCCTTATCATATTTCACTAATATTGTAAATTTCTTATTTCGTCCCGTGACAATCAGAGACACCAACCTCAAAAAAATCTCCCATGCACTTGCTAAAGCCGACAAGTACGTAACCACAAACCAATGCTGCAAAAGGTAAAACATATTTAAGAAGAGCAAACAACACATGAAAACAATTAGGTTGAAACGAATCATCAAATACTGAAATTAGATCCCATGGGCCATTGGATATGTCATATGGGACAGCCTCGGAAAAATCGCAAAAGGGAATGAAAATTTTGCTTTCCTTCTAAAGAACGATATACTATCAATTCAGCAGAAAAAAATCTAAAAACACAAGATCAGCCATCAAAACAAATGGCAATATAATAAATATTTCCATAATAAATAAAACAGGCATAAATTACCGGGCACGGCCATTATATTTCCTCGCGCCTTGTCTGTTTCGTGATAGAATCCTACGAGCACAAGTCCTGAAAACAGATGATCAATTAATTTTTAAAACAGATGATGAATTAGTTGTTGTTGTTGTTACTAAGAGGGAAGAAGACTATGAACAATTCGCACCTAATAATCGGAGACATTTTTGCGTAATTGATTATTCAACGCATGTCTTGCGGAATGGAGGAGTACCCATATTAATATATAATTGTAATTATCAAGTGACCGAAAATAATCTTTTTGTCTATCTTTATTTATCTATATCTATATTTTATGTTAATATTATATTTTTTAAAAAAAAAAAAAAACCTTATCTTAAATCATCTCTTTATATCCAAATTAGTAGGGACAACACGATTATCTATATCTATATTTTATGTAAAAATTATTTATTAAAAAATAAAATAATATTAAATGTATAATCAATATATCTTATAACTATATCTACAACAATTATATCGTGAGATTTTGTATCCAATGTAACAGGATATTTGATAAATAAACTTTTTGAATTGCATTTTTATAGTATAAGAATAGTTGTTCAATTTTCATTATACCTATAACATTAGTCTAAAAAACATGATCTCACATTTATCTTTTCATAAATTATCTATTTATATCTCAATCTTGTCTATATTCAATATAAAAGAAATAATAATATTTAAAGATTTTTGCGAAGTTTAAAAGTTAAGATGTATTCAATCAATACTTTTATAAACTTTATAAGAATCTATTTGTATCCAAATAAACTTTCATGGAGTTTTAAAAATTTATGTGATATTCAAACTCGGCTTTTAAATATTCTATAAAATTTTATAAGTATTCAAATTTTCAATTGTCTTTTGATAATTCCATGAAAGCCATCAATGTACAAACACCCTCTTAATGACTCCGACACACACACACACACACACACACGCGCGTATTAAACTATAAAAACATACAAAATATATCTCCTTCTCAAATTACGAAAACATTCTATTTTAATTGATAAAAAAAACATAAAAACCTATTTTAATGAGTAGGTCTCTTGTGAGACGGTCTCACGAATCTTTATCTGTGAGACGGGTCAACCATATCGATATTCACAATAAAAAGTAATACTCTTAGCTTAAAAAATAATATTCTTTCATGGATGACCCAAATAAGAGACCCGTCTCACGAAATTGATCCGTGAGACCGTCTCACAAGAGTTTTGGTGTTTTAATAAACATGTATCTTATACAGAACTATCATATCTTAATAAATTATATTTTTATCTTTATCTATATTTTTAAATCTTAAAATAATTATATCATCATAAAATAGAATAAAAAATTATTATCAGAAAACATTCTTAAATTTTAATATAACCTATGAATTTTGAGTTATTTATCAAAAATATTATTTTTTACGTATACGAAAATAAAGATAAAAGTGGGTGAAAATCAATATTTGAAGATAATAAAATAAATTAGAATCCGGTTTCTACGATAAATACTATCATTATCATTAATTGTTATAATTTTTGAGAAAATCCAATAATGTAGGGAAATTCAAGCGATAGCAATGCATCACAAACCGGATTTTCTCAAAAATTATAACAATTAATGATAATGATTGTATTTTATCGTAGAAACCGGGATTCTAATTTATTTTATTATCTTCAAATGATTTTCACCCACTTTATTTTTATCGATTTACGTAAAAAAAATAATATTTTTTTGATAAATAACTCAAAATTTATTGATCATGTTAAAATTTAAAAATGTTTTCTGATAATAATTTTTTATTTTATTTTATGATGATATAATTATTTTAACATTTAAAAATATAGATAAAGATAAAAATATAATTTATTAAGATATGATAGTTCTGTATAAGATACATGTTTATTAAAATAAGTTTTTATGTTTTTTTATCAATTAAAATAGAATTTTTTCGTAATTTGAGAAATATATATATTTTGTTTATCATAAGAACAGATAGGGGTGGGAAAAAATACCGAAATACCGAAAAATCGTACCGAAAAAAAATACCGAAATTACCGAAAAATCGGGATACCGAAAATTTTCGGTGTCGGTACGGTACCGGTATGAAATTTTTTCAGACCGAAAATTCGGTATACCGAATGTGCGGTATACCGAATTTTCGGTATCGGTATGGAAAAATTCCATACCGATATTTTCGATATGATATACGGTACCGTAGTTCGATACGGTATACCGTACCGTAACCACCCCTAAGAACAGACACAAAAGTTAGTTAATTTAATAAGCCCTTCAAATTTAATAAAATAATATAGATAATATATATGTTTATGTTTTCGTTTAGTTTAATATATTCTTTTATATATGTGTTGGAGTCATTAAGAAAGTGTTTGACTAACTTTGTTTTAAAATGTTTAGATAAACTTATTTTAAAATTGTTTTGAAGGGGGAATAAAGATGTGTTGAAACATAATTTGAATGCAGAGGGAGGGAGAATAGAGAGAAAGAAATTAATTAAAAAATTTCGTCATTTGTGAAAAAGTAAAAATTTATGATAAAAAGTAAAAATCTCAAACTCTCAAAATTTATCAAACTACACACTTTATAATATTTTTCTCTCTACTCAATTGTGATTTTCTTCACAAATGAGAGATCTATTTATAGAGTTTCATTACACATAATCCAAAAAATAAAATACATCATTACCTACATCATCACACACAAATTTCAAATTTTTACAACTCTTATTTTCAACATTCAAATATTCAACATTCAAATATTCAACTCACACATTTTAAATATATTTTTCAACACTCCCTCTTGTGATGATGATCATGATACGATGATGTCTTCATTACGTGTTTTTGTACTGCCTCGTTAAAAACCTTACTTGGAAAAACCCATTGGGATAAAAACCATAGTAAGGGAAAAAGAGTGCAGTCATGTAAACTTCCCCTGATGTTGACATGAACAATTCTTCACAAATTTCGTAGATTGCGCATCCCAATATTATATATGTGCTCTCTGAATATTGACGTAGGAAGTGCCTTTGTGAAGAGATCTGATGAGTTTTCACTTGATTGAATGTGACGAACATCAATACATTTATTCTTCTCAAGCTCCTTGGTGAATGCGAAGAACTTAGGAGGAATATGTTTAGTTCTGTCGCTTTTTATGTATCCTTCTTTCATTTGAGCAATACATGCAGCATTATCTTCGTATAGTATCACAGGCTTCTCATCGAATGATGATCCACATGAAATTTGGATATGTTGGGTCATTGATTTTAACCACACACATTCACGACTTGCTTCATGTAGTGCAATAATCTCGGCATGATTTGATGAAGTTGTTACGAGCGTTTGTTTCTGTGAACGCCAAGATATTGCAGTGCCTCCACGAGTAAATACATATCCAGTTTGGGAACGTGCCTTGTGTGGATCAGATAAGTATCCAGCATCAGCATAACCAATTATACTTGGATTAGCATCTTTTGAATACAAAAGTCCCAAGTCTGTCGTTCCTCGTAGATAACGGAATATATGTTTAATTCCGTTCCAGTGTCTCTTTGTTGGATATGTGCTAAATCTTGCCAACAGATTCACGGCAAAAGATATATCAGGCCTTGTACAATTTGTAAGGTACATAAGGGCACCGATGGCACTTAGATATGGTACTTCTGGACCAAGAATATCTTCATCATCTTCACATGGACGCAATTGATCCTTTTCTATGTTTAATGATCTAACAACCATTGGAGTACTTAAAGGATTTGCTTTATCCATATTAAAACGTTTAAGGATCTTTTCTGTATAATTTGTCTGTGAACAAACATTCCACATTCTTTTTGTTCAATTTGTAAACCCAGACAATACTTGATTTTTCCAAGATCCTTCATTTCAAATTCTTCCTTCAAGTATGACACAACTTCTTGAATTTCCTTATTCGTTCCAATGATGTTTAAATCATCAACATATACAAGCAATAATTACGCATCCGGATGTTGTTTTCTTAATGAAAACACAACGGCATATTGAATTATTTACATATCCCTTTTTCATCAAGTGATCACTTAGTCGATTATACCACATTCGACCTGATTGCTTTAACCCATATAATGATCTTTGTAATTTCACAGAATAACATTCCTTGGGTTTTGAACTTTGTGCTTCAGGCATCTTAAATCCTTCAGGGATTTTCATATATATATATATATATATATTACTATCAAGTGATCCATATAAGTAAGCTGTAACAACATCCATAAGACGCATTTCTAAATTTTCAGATACCGCCAAGCTAATCAAATACCGAAACGTAATTGCATCCATCACAGGAGAATACATTTCTTCATAATCAATTCCAGGCCTTTGAGAAAAACCTTGTGCAACAAGTCGAGCTTTATATCTTACTATTTCATTTTTCTCATTTCGCTTTCGAATAAAAACCCATTTGTATCCAACAGGTTTTACACCTTCAGGTGTAAGGACTATAGGTCCAAAAACATTACGTTTATTTAGCGAATCCAATTCAACCTGGATGGCTTCTTTCCATTTTATCCAGTCCTGCCGATTTTTACATTCACCAAAAGATTTTGGTTCATGATCTTCATTATCATTTATGATGTCGATTGCCACATTATATGAAAATATATCATCAATTTCATCTATATCTTTTCGGTTCCATATTTTTCCAGTATTAATGTAATTAATAGAGATTTCATGATTCTCATCAGTTTGTGGTTCTGACAAAACATTTTCATCATCATGTGTTTCTTCAGGAACACCATTCTCTATTTTGTGATCATCATGTGTTTCTTCAGAAACATCATTCTTTATTTTGTGATCATCATATTTCTCTATGGATTTTTTTTTCGAGGATTTTTATCCTTGGAACTGACTGGCCTTCCACGCTTCAGGCGCTTAATGACATCATGAGTATCTTCCATTTGTTTCTTTGGAATTTCAATTCGAGCAGGGACATTTGCAGCATGTATATATGATTTAGTTACCCCTTTTGTGTCTGCAAATGCATCTGGTATTTGATTTGCTATTCTTTGCAAGTGTACAATTTGTTGTACATCTTTTTCACATTGTTTTGTTCTTGGATCCAGATGTAACAATGATGATACATACCATGTAATTTACTTTTCGGTACGTTTCTGTTCTCCCCCTAACATTGGGAAGATTTCCTCATTAAAATGACAATCAGCAAAACGTGCTGTGAACACGTCGCCTGTCTGAGATTCAAAATATCGAATGATTGATGGACTATCATAACCGATATAAATTCCAACCTTTCTTTGAGGTCCCATTTTCTTTCGTTGCGGTGGTGCAATAGGCACATACACCGTACATCCAAAAATTCTCCGATGAGAAATGTCTGGTTCTTTACCAAATGCAAGCTGCAATGGGGGAGTATTTATGATATGCACTTGGTCTGATGCGAATTAATGAAGCAGCATGTAAAATTGTATGTCCCCATATAGAAATAGGGAGCTTTGTTTTCATAATCATTGGTCTAGCAATCATTTGCAGACGTTTAATCAATGATTCGGCCAATCCATTCTGTGTATGTACATGAGCAACAGGATGCTCAACAATGATTCCCATAGACATACAATAATCATTGAAAGTCTAGGAAGTAAATTCACCAGCATTATCCAGTCTAATTTTCTTGATTGTATAATCGGGAAATTGATTTCTCAATTTTATTATTTGAGCAAGTAATCTTGCAAATGCAACATTTCGAGTTGACAATAAACATACATATGACCATCTGCTGGAGGCATCAATCAATACCATAAAGTATCTGAATGGTCCACATGGTGGATGGATTGGTCCACAAATATCACCCTGAATACGTTCAAGAAACATTGGTGATTCAGGTTGGATTTTGACTGGTGATGGTCTTATAATAAGTTTTCCAAGAGAACATGCTTTACATTGAAACTTATTATTCTGAAAGATCTTCTGGTCTTTCAGTGGATGACCATGTGTATTTTCTATAATTCTTCGCATCATTGTTGAACCAGGATGTCCCAATCGATCATGTCAATTGGTTAATATCGAAGAATTATCAACTACCATGTTTGATTCAATGGGACTTATATGTGTATAATGCAATCCAGTAGGGAGCACTGGTAGTTTTTCAATCACATATTTCTTTCCTGATTTATATGTGATAAGACACATATATTTCTCATTCCCTTCATTCATTGTTTGAGTATCATACACATGAGAATATATATCATTAAAACTCAACAAATTTCTTTTCGATTGTGGTGAATATAAAACATCATTGATCAAAAATTTTGTACCATTAGGTAACAAAAATTGTGCTTTACCACATCCTTTAATCAAGTCTACAGGACCTGATATTGTATTCACCGTTGTTTTTGTTAGTTTTAGTTCCAAGAAATATCTTTTATCTCGGAGGATAGTGTGCGTTGTACCACTATCGGGTTTGCAAACTTCAGCTTTGCTCATAGCATTTTCCATTTTTGAACTTCAAAAAAATATGCAATGAAATAAAATTACTGGCAATATATATTAAACATAACACATATCAAAATTATACAATAAAACATTATTCTATGAATACATGAAAAATAAATTATTGTACATTTATATTCTACCATTATATTGTTCATTTTAAGAGAAATCGTTGAGAAAATCTGCAGCATCGATATTGTTCATTTCTATCCCACCAACATATTGATCATTTACAGATAAATCATTCATAAAATCACCAGCATCAAAATGAGTTGAATCACTCAATCGGTCACTGCGTTCAGTGAAGTTGGTCTCCTTTTCTTTCCCCTTTAATGATTCTTTATAAATTTTACAAAGGTGCTCAGGGGCTCGACAAACTTTGGACCAATGTCCTGGAGTACCACATCTGAAACAAGAACTTTCATATCTTTTTGAGTGATTTTCATTAACACTTGTATTCTCATGATGCCTTTTATGTGGATGGTTTGGGACGTTATTTTGAGATGAGTTATAAAAATAACTATCTCTATTATTTTCAAAACCACGGCCTCGACCACGACCGCGGCCAATTCCACGTCCACGTCCACGACCACGACCTCGACCTCGACCTCGACCAAAATCTTGTCTTTGAATTTGATTTTGGTTTCGAGGTTTAAATTCATTTTTACTTACAGCATTTACTTCTGGAAATGCTGTTGATCCAGTGGGTCGGGACTGATGATTTCTCATTAATAGCTCGTTGTTTTTTTCCGTCACAAGAAGACAGGCGATGAGCTCAGAATATCTTGCAAATCCACGTACTCTATATTGTTGCTGTAGAGTAATATTTGATGCATGAAATGTGGAAAATGTTTTTTCAAGCATCTCAGATTCTGTGACCTCATGTCCACAAAATTTTAATTGCGAGATTATTCTATACATCGCTGAATTGTAATCACTGACTTTTTTAAAATCTTGGAATCTCAGTGTATTCCATTCATCTCGGGCGGTCGGAAGTATAACTTCCCTTACATGTTCAAATCTTTCTTTTAATCCCTTCCACAAAGCCATGGGATTTTTTTCAGTCAGATATTCACATTTCAATCCATCGTCGAGATGTCGACGCAAAAATATCATGGCTCTTGCCTTTTCTTGTGACGTGCATATGCCATTTTCTTTAATGGTCTCGCTTAGACCCAATGACTCAAGATGCATTTCTACATCTAGAATCCATGGCATATAATTTTTCCCCGTAATATCAAGAGCGATGAATTCGATCTTTTTCAAGTTTGACATGTTGGTACTAAAAAAAATTACGATGAATTTTATTAGTTAATGAATATTGCAATACAAGAAAACACACGAGGAGGATATTCTCCGATAAATACAAGACTCGTGAGTATGATAACCAAAATAATTAAAAATAACCTTGAGAAAGCCATCTTCTTTTTTCTTCGAAAAATTTGATGAAGAATAATTTTTAGAGAAGAATAGAAAGTTGGAGTGATTGTACGTGTTTGTGAGATGATATTTATAGGGCAAAAACTAGCCGTTTTGTTACCGTTGGTGTACAAAAAAATAAATGTATGTATTTGTATAATTTTATGGTAATAATATGGTGTATATAATATTAGACATGTTTAAATAAATATGTATATCATATCATAATCTTATAATGAGTGTCATAATTTATTTTGTTTAAAAACCTTATAGGCTTTTATACTTGTCGTATCCCTTGTCGGGAGTGTGGGATGTCGTCTTAACATCCTCCCAGGATTTATAACAAGTTTATGAAAAATTTATTTTTATTATTTCTAATAATAATATTATATTGTATATTAAATAAATACACAATAAATAAATAACAGTAAAATAAATATTATTAATTTTGTTACCTTTTTCTTCTGTTTGGAGCTTGGAAAAGTATGTAGGACTTTTAGAGCTTCGTGCTGATAACGTGTTGTGAAAAAGTAAAAATTTATGGTAAAAAGTAAAAATCTCAAACTCTCAAAATTTACCAAACTACACACTTTATAATATTTTTCTCTCTACTCAATTGTGATTTTCTTCACAAATGAGAAATCTATTTATAGAGTTTCATTACACATAATCCAAAAAATAAAATACATCATTACCTACATCATCACACACAAATTTCAAATTTTTACAACTCTTATTTTCAACATTCAAATATTCAACATTCAAATATTCAACTCACACATTTTAAATATATTTTTCAACACTGTCCAATAATTTTTAACATTTCTTTATGCACTTTATTCTTTCATGTTTTAATGGAATTATTAAAAGTCAATTGAAAATTTGAATACCTATAAAATTTTATAGAGTATTTAAAACTGAGTTTGAATGTCATATAATTTTTTAAAACTCCATGCATGAAAGTTTATTTTGGATGTCAATAGATTCTTATAAATTTTATAAAAGCATTGATTGAATACATCTTAACTTTTAAACTTTGCAAAAATCTTTAAAGATTATTATTTCTCTTATATTGAATATAGACCAGATTGAGATATAAATATATAATTTATGAAAAGATAAAGGTGAGAGAACATGTTTTTTAGACTAATGTTACAGGTATAATGAAAATTATACAACTATTCTTGTACCATAAAAATTCAATTCAAAAAGTTTATTTATCAAATCTAATGATACATTGGATACAAAATCTCACGATATAATTGTTATAAATATAGTTATAAGATACATTGATTATACATTTAATATTATTTTATTTTTTAATATATAATTTTTACATAAAATATAGATATAGATAGACAAACATAACAAGATAGTTTTTTTTTAACTTTATAATCATAAATAAATAAATAATCGTGTTGTCCCTACTAATTTGAGATATAAAGAGATGATCTAAGATAAGGATTTTTTAAAAAATATATATATAATTTTAACATAAAATATAGATATAGATAAAGATACACAAAAATATTATTTTTGGTCAAATGATGATTACCATTATATATTAATATGATGAGTACTCCTCCATTCCGCAAGAAACTAAAAGGCCAGACATACGTTGAATAATCATCAATTACGCAACAATGTCTCCGATTATTAGGTGCAAATTGTTCATAGTCTTCTTCCCTCTCAGCAACAACAACAACTAATTCATCTGTTTTAAAAACTAATTGATCATCTGTTTTCAGGACTTGTGCTCGTAGGATTCTATCACGAAACAGACAAGGCGCGAGGAAATATAATGGCCGTGCCCCTGATCGACGACGGTAATTTATGCCTGTTTTATTAATTTTCGAAATAGTTATTATATTGCCATTTGTTTTGATGGCTGATCTTGTGTTTTTAGAGTTGATGAGGTTTATCAGTTTCCTTATCTTATTGGTAAGATAAATTCCGTTCCATTTTCCCTTTTATATGTGATTGGTGCCAAACTGACAACGATGCACATTAACTAAATACCTTAACAAACAGTAAGATCGTTTTCTTTGTCCTAATGTTTATGGACATTGACCTAACATTTTTGCAATGTTACTTTCCTTGCTTGTTTCAGTGGTTGTGTTCGGTTGCCAGATTTCCGTAATGTGCACTGTTCTTTATGAACTCATAAGGTAGGTAGGTAATCTTTCTTATATTATTATTTGCTTGATGAATTCTAATAAAGTGATCTTTTTTTTTTTAATTTACAGCGACAAATTAAGTCATACTTGACACAAAAAAACTTTATCAGCTTTGTGATGTGTCTAAATTTTAATAATATTTTACTTGTCTCATCTAGCAATTTTTATCTCAATTAATTACTGCTAGGTATGATCTATTAGGACCTGATCTGCAAAAGTGGTTAGTTTGATGATACTTAATTATCATAATGTGGTGAAGCTATTCTACATGATCTTTTGAGAAAGAAACCCATTACGCGTGATATATTTATTTTCACCAATAGTCTTTTTTTTTTGTATTATTCATGTGATATTATATATAAATAAAGCCAACTCAATGTTTCAAAATTATTTTTTCTAGGGAAAAGAATGAGAAATTGCGTAGTATGAAAAGGTAAGTGATACTCACGGGAAATCTAGGGTCCGATCCACGCAAGCGTCACTAGTTCAGACGTGGGATTTGAAATCACCCTGGGCCTGAAAATCACAAATAGGATTGTTAGAAGGGGGCGAGGGTGTCCTGGCGTAGCCCCTCCGACGCTCAAGTCAGTGACTAAGGATATATGAGGGTAGCAGCTAAGGGCGCTGATGAAAACAATATAGTGAATGAATAAACTGAACACTCGAACCTGGTATTTATAGGAGAATATCTGGGTCACCTGCGGGCCTTAACCTGTGGGCCTTAGATATGGGCCAGGAGTTTGGGTCAGATCTTGATGGGCTCATCCCTGGGGTATCACTAGCTCTCTCCCGTTTCCTAACCATCTCGTTGCCACCTTCACGCGTGCCCTGGTCACCGCGTCGCCTGAACCCAACGCGTGCCCAAGCCCACGTCAAGCCCCAGCTAGCTCGCGCGCGCGACAACCTGGCGTGCCCCTGCCCTCCGCGCGCAAGCCACTGCCCTGCCGACAGTCCAGCGCGCAGGCTCGCCCTAGCCTCCGCCTCTCCCAGCAGTTCAGCGCGCACGCTCGCCAGCGCCTCGCTGAGCGCCCCTGCCACGCTCGCCTAAGCTTCCGCTCGCCCCAGCGCCCATCCGCCTGCTCGCCCAAGCGCGAGCTTGCCCCAGCCAGCGCTCGCCCATCCGCCTGCTCGCCCCATCTAGTGCTCGCCCATCCGCCTGCTCGCCCCAGCCAGCGCTCGCCCATCCGCAGGCTCGCCCATACACGCCCGCTCGCCCATCCGCCTGCTCGCCCCAGCCAGTGCTCGCCCATCCGCCTGCTCGCCCAAGCTGCGAGCTCGCCCCAGCCAGCGCTCGCCCATCCGCAGGCTCGCCCATACACGCCCGCTCGCCCAAGCCTGCTCGCCCATCCGCCTGCTCGCCCCAGCCAGTGCTCGCCCATCCGCCTGCTCGCCCAAGCGCGAGCTCGCCCCAGCCGAGCCCTGCCCACGCTCGCCGGCTCGCCCATCCTCCTGCTTCCCCAAGCGCGAGCTCGCCCCCGCGCGCATCTCTGCCCGTCGTGCAGCTCGCCCCATCACCTCGCCACCCTCGCGCATCAGCCCGCCCATACACACGCTCGCCCTGCCGAGCCCTGCCCACGCCCGCCCGGGTCCTCCGCACGCTCGCCCATCCCTGCGATTCTATTGCTTTGAGTATTATTTCCACGTCTTACTCGGGTCAGTTCTCTCCTTTACCTGTTTGATTACCCTTAATAATTATGTCTTCTTCTGATTCCGAGTCTGGTTCCTCGAGTGATTCTGAAAGATCTAGCGGGTCTAGTGAGTCTAGCCAGGGTAGGATTTCCATAACTGATCCTGAGCTTATCCCTGATTCCCATGAGGAGGAAGTCACTTGTGGGGACCCGGACGCTAATCATCTTCTTATTAATCATCTTTGGGATTTAATTATCAATTAAGATAAAACAGGGTCTAAAAATTTTTCTTTTTAAAATAAAGTGCGGAAGGTAATGGCATCTACATAATATACATATCTGTATAAAACTACAATTCAGTATAAAGATACAACAATCTTTTAACTAATCTAAGGTTCAACTACTAAAGTTCAAGTAATAAAATCAAATCTATCCAAGTCCGGAATCACCACGCTAAAATCGTCTTCTCTCATCATCTTCTCGACCCTGATCTTGCCCTAATGGCTGTCACCTACCCTACCAATCAGGGTGACTGTACGTCTTATTCCTAGACTTCGGTCTGATCTGTATCAACATCTACAATAGGAGAATGATCTTCCCCTAAGCTGCGATATCACCGAACGTCTAGAAGTCTGACTGTTCTGTCAAGACTCTCATATCTTAAATGCAATGAATAACAATCTGTAAACAAGGCATGCTCATTTCAAAAGATATGAATATAACATCTATAAACACATCATAATCATGTCATAAAATAAACAACAATAATTCTAGTATGTGATTTTGTTGGGAAACTCAAATGGGATCTCATTTGAGTTGTATCTTCTCGAATATCACATGAATTATACCTTTGTCGTCCCTATCTGACGAAGACGATGACCTGTATTCAAATCTGTCCATATCAAATCTGAAATGACAATATCGAATACGCTGTATCAGTGAATAACTCAAACACAACCTCTTCTGATCAATACTCAATTCAGTACATAATCTGACCAATATCTGAACAAGATACAATCTAATTCATATCAATAATATCACGATACAATCGAAATCTTTACTGAATCTGATCCATATTAATCTACTGATGTTTCGACGGCATAACAATACAATCTGAATAACCCCGTCAATCTCAACATCACAGATATAATATCATAACTCATTATCAATACTGATATAACTCATAATCTCAACGATAACACAAATCTGATATCTAATCTCAATCAAATCAACTCTGAAATTCATAACAACTTCATAAACTGTCTATTCTTTAATCTGACTTCAGTTATACAATATCTACGGTAGTAGAAACATCATATCTGATTCATATTCAATTCTGACAATATCGTAATTTCAAATCTTGTCTAAACCGTCCAGTTGTAGCCTGCGTCGATAGGAACTCGATACTGAAGTCGGATTCAAATTCTGACGGACGGATTTCCCGTAATCACAATTTCTCTGATTTGAAGAATTTACGCTTCTCTCAGCTATTCTTTTCGTTTTTCTTTGACTGAATCCAAAGAATTGCATGTTATATATATATATATATATATATATATATATATATATATATATATATATATATATATTGCATGTCTAAGGGCCAAGTGGCTCATTGCATGTTCTGCACGTTTCGCGCATATGCGCGAACAATGTCGCGCATATGCGCCAGTTATAAAAAACTAGCATTGTCTTCTCGCGCATATGCGCCATATTAGTCGTGCATATGCGCCAATCATTCTGTCCCACCCGCGCATGTGCGCCAATTATGTCGCGCATATGCGCCGATCATTCTGGACTGGTCGTGCATATGCGCGCCTTATCTCGCGCATGTGCGCCGATGTGATAGGCTCATAATAGTTGCATTTTTTGTTGTCATGTCTCTCGTTGTTACCACTTCCAACATGCTTAATTGACATATTTTTGTGTGATTTTGTTATAGGAGGAAGTTTTCTGCTTTCGCGATAAATCTGAGCTAAAAAGGGTGATTTTATATCACAATTAAAGTCGCCAATATGATCTTAGTGGAAGAAGTGGAGCAGAAAAATTCAGAAGATGTTTTTGGACAAGGCGTGATCACGCCTTGTGACAACTCCTCTGCTGCGTAGTAAGAGTTGAAGAAATTTCATATCAAAGAATAAATAGAAGATAGAGTTTTTTCCATAAAAAACTCTATATTCTTAGTGGATACTTTTTTAATATCTTTTAGATTTTAATGATTATGATTCATTTTTAGATTTTATGGGTTTATATCTTTTTTTTAGACCCAAAAATAAGGAGATTCCCCTTTTTTCTTTCAAAAAACCTAACCTACGTTCAAAATAAGGAGGTGGCAGCAAGAGATTTTCATTCTCCAACCAATCACCACTCAACAACCAACGTGAAGAACAAGAAAGGCGCAAAGAATTTCTCTCCAATTCTCTCAACACTTTTAGGCTAAGTTTTATTTTTGATTCAAGGGATATTTTTACTAGTTCAATTTATCACTGTGAGGCTATTTGCACTTTAATTTAATATTTGTGTTTTGTTCAAGTATTTGTTGATTTATATTTAATTCTATGAAAGTTGCAAGTAATTAACCTTAGAATTATAGGGATAGCCGCTAAAATCCTTGTGTTTTCCTAATTTAATTGATCAAACCCAGCATCCAGTCAAAACTTATCAATAACTAACTGGGCACGATAGCGTTCCATATTAATTAAAAATAGCATTTTAGTTTCGTGAAAACAGTTAATCCTAAAATCTAACAACCGAGATAGCTGCAATTGATAGATCGAGTTTCGTTGATTTATTTAGATTAAATATGCTATGATAGCACAACACACCTAATCTATCGCTACTCATGTACCAATCGTTCATGACAATTACGGATCACTGAATTCATGGATAGCAGTAGAAAATTATATATCGAATTAAATTGTCAGATTAACCGAGATATAACTTTCATAGAATTAAATATAAATCAATAAATACTTGAACAAAACACGAATATTAAATTAAAGTGCAAATAGCCTCACAGTGATAAATTGAACTAGTAAAAATATCCCTTGAATCAAAAATAAAACTTAGCCTAAAAGTGTTGAGAGAATTGGAGAGAAATTCTTTGCGCCTTTCTTGTTCTTCACGTTGGTTGTTGAGTGGTGATTGGTTGGAGAATGAAAATCTCTTGCTGCCACCTCCTTATTTTGAACGTAGGTTAGGTTTTTTGAAAGAAAAAAGGGGAATCTCCTTATTTTTGGGTCTAAAAAAAAGATATAAACCCATAAAATCTAAAAATGAATCATAATCATTAAAATCTAAAAGATATTAAAAAAGTATCCACTAAGAATATAGAGTTTTTTATGGAAAAAACTCTATCTTCTATTTATTCTTTGATATGAAATTTCTTCAACTCTTACTACGCAGCAGAGGAGTTGTCACAAGGCGTGATCACGCCTTGTCCAAAAACATCTTCTGAATTTTTCTGCTCCACTTCTTCCACTAAGATCATATTGGCGACTTTAATTGTGATATAAAATCACCCTTTTTAGCTCAGATTTATCGCGAAAGCAGAAAACTTCCTCCTATAACAAAATCACACAAAAATATGTCAATTAAGCATGTTGGAAGTGGTAACAACGAGAGACATGACAACAAAAAATGCAACTATTATGAGCCTATCAAATCTCCCACACCTAAACCATGCTTGTCCTCAAGCATAAAAGTGTTCAATTCATTGTTCCAACTCATTATCCTCTTTCTGCTTCATTTACTTGTCCGTAAAATATTTTTTTCATGCACCAAAGAAATTTAATTGTTGTGCATCTGACTACCAACATCATGAGCAATTGCTTCCATCCGAATGTGTAGAAATAAAAATGCATATGGTCCAAACACTCTTCACAGGATTCGCTCATTTCACTCGTAAGTGTCTAGGTATGTATCAAGGAGCTCTCATGCCAAAACACTGAAAAGTTTTACCATAAGCTTGCAAATATATCATATCCTCTACCAAATGAATGAATTAAAATGCACAAACAAGGGCCGTAAAAGGGTTGTACCGTGGCTAGAGGTCAGGTAGGAAAGAAGGCACAATGGGTTTACGGAATTGAAGAAATCATACGCACGTTTCACAAAGACAATTGCATCTAAATAACAACATCTTCAATCTCATTATAAAATCCAAGAGCATTTTTTTCTTCTTTGTTGCTCTCTTCTCTTTTATTTTTTTTTTCCTTCTCATTCCGCCTTTCATTTTTTTCTTTTTCATTTTTTTTCCTTCTTTTAATTTTTTTTTATTCTTTTTTTTTTTCATAAGAAGTTTTTGAGACAACGATTTCGAGCATTAATCACCCGATCTCAACAATTTACACTTTCTTGGCTCAAAACGATGCTAAATGCGAAAAGTGTGTATGATTCTCCAATTCAAGGTTCAAATAGAGGGATAACCAACAAAAAAGATTTATCATGGCTTGTAACGTGGTTATTTTTCAACAAATAAGCTCAGGCTCGAACTTGGCTCACTAAGGGTTAATTAATCAGGGTAGGCTCAAAGAACGGCTAAGATGATGCGAAAGAAAATGGTTTGAACCTAATGTCCTTTACTTTGTTTATGCACCTAATCAATCACAAGGTATCAACAAAGACATGTATAACAATGCAAGTTCTAGAAAAATCAACAATGTATGACTCACACACAATCAAGAAAAAATTGGAGCATGATATGATGTTTGCTCATAGGCTCAAAGCTCACCAAAGAAAGCGATTGTGTGCTAGACACCAAACACTTGTCATTCAACACATCATCAAGAGAAACTACCCATAAGGATAGTAGTAAGAATGCAAAATCAGTTGCACACAAAGAAAACTTCAGTTTTTTTTTCGGACTCGCATCAGAGGCATTCAAGATTCAAATGAGAGAGATAACGAGTAAACACTAAATGCTTTAAAGATCAAACAAATTCATTTTGCCGGACTCTCTCCTCTCTTTCTTCTTTATTTTTTTTTTCGAATAAATTTTTTTTTTCGAATAAACATGCTAAAAATTTGAACAAAATAGAAATTGAAACGAGAAATAAGGCTATATACCCCCTCCCACACCTATATATGGCAATGTCCTCAATGACACAAAAATTAGATGCACAACGTAGACAGTAAAAACGCAAAAGAAGTTAGAAAACTCCCCTGAAAATTGTTGGACATCCTGGAGCAAAGCTTTCTATTGTTGTTGCGGTGTTAACGAAGCCTGCGAGAGAAGATGTGAAAAGGGGTGAGAACAAATAATGTTAGATAAAAGAAAAGTAAATTTTTAATTTTTTTTTTAGAAGATGTCTTCGGACAGGGCGTGACCACGCTTTGTCAAAAGACATCTACTGTTATTAAAGCAAAAAAATTTTTTTTTTTTTTTTTTTTTCAGAAGATGTCTTCGGACAAGGGCGTGACCACGCCTTGTCAAAAGACATCTACTGTGTTTAGGGCAATTTTTTTTTTTTTTTGTTTTAGAAAAATTCAGCAGAGGTGTTTCAACAAGGCGTGGCCACGCCTTGTGCGAAGACCTCTACTGGATTTTTTTTTTGCTTTGCGTAGAAGTGTTATTCTTATAAGGCGTGGTCACGCCTTGTTAGAAGACATCTTCTGCACAAAGAAAATAAAAATTGTACTATTTGAAAAAATAAAAATAAAAGAAATTAAAAATAATAAGAACAAGAAATTTGGGTTGCCTCCCAAAAGCGCTTGATTTTTAGTCGTCGGCTTGACCCTCAAAAGCACTCATTCAAAGAGCGGCTGACGCCCAAAGTACGTGTCATATGACACCATAAATGGGTCTTGGTTCCATGTGCCAACAAGTTTGGCTTGATGTATGCAATGTAAGCTCGTCTCCTCAACAAAACGTGAATTTAAATAATCGGCATGAGATGAGATTATCATCGTTGGCTCTTAAGAACAAAATCTGTTGAAATCGGCAATGGAGAGAGACAAGGATCTCCTAGATGTATGTATCATAATATTATCGACGAGCTCATATCGATAGTCTCAGAAGCTTGTTTATCTCTCAACTTCATTGGTGTCTCATCTTCGTGTGATATTTCTTCCAAAACTTCTTCAGACTCAGGTTCAACAGTTTCCTCATTCAATGCCACACGCTTGTTTACCATATCATTCAATCGACTTATGATTATTTCAAGATTATATCCCTCATCTTCTTGATGCTCGAAAGGTTGGTCTGTAAAATCAGATTGGCTAATTTCTGGAGTGTATTGGTGGCTCCCACTCTGCAGCGAAGGATTCCAATATTGATGGTAGTCAAAGTCGGCCATATCATTTAGCAAATATATCACATCGTTTTCATGTCGACTAAGTAATGGACTACCAGTTGTCAGTGCTCCATTAAATACCCATCTTCGTGTAACTACATCCAAACCTTTAAGGAAAAGTCGAATAAGAACATAGTTAGAAAAATCATGATTCCTGAATGTTGCTATTAAATTATTGAATCTCTCCCATGCTGCGTAGAATGTCTCTCCGTTTTGTTGAGCAAAAGTTGTGAATACTTGTCGATGAAACATCTCGAAGTATTTCACAACAAAAAAATTCTAAAATTCTTCTTCTCTTGATGAATCACCTGTAAGAGAAGAACAAAGCATAAAACAAAAAAACAAAACAAAACTCGAAAAAAACTAACCTTGCACCGTTCCCCGGCAACGGCGCCAAAATTTGGTGTGCTGTCGTTGACGCACCAAAATTAAATTCCTACTCTCTAACTAAAATTAGTGTAATGATGAGCAGGGTCGAATCCACAGGGAACGGGAGATTTATTTCTTTCGAGCAAAATGCAAAAAAAAGGGGGGATTTGTTTGATATGAATTTAATAAAATACTAAATTAAATTTAACATGCAGAAAGAAATAACTAATCAAGATGAATAACTAATGAAATGTAAATTAATATTACCAAGCTCGATTCAAGGGATTTCTACTATTCAATTGTATCACTGTTCATCGACTAACATATTATTTATTCATGCAGTTGCAAGTAATTAACCTTAGAATTATAGGGATAGCCGCTAAAATCCTTGTGTTTTCCTAATTTAATTGACCAAACCCAGCATCCAGTCAAAACTTATCAATAACTAACTGGGCACGATAGCGTTCCATATTAATTAAAAATAGCATTTTAGTTTCGTGAAAACAGTTAATCCTAAAATCTAACAACCGAGATAGCTGCAATTGATAGATCGAGTTTCGTTGATTTATTTAGATTAAATATGCTATGATAGCACAACACACCTAATCTATCGCTACTCATGTACCAATCCTTCATGACAATTACGGATCACTGAATTCATGGATAGCAGTAGAAAATTATATATCGAATTAAATTGTCAGATTAACCGAGATATAACTTTCATAGAATTAAATATAAATCAATAAATACTTGAACAAAACACGAATATTAAATTAAAGTGCAAATAGCCTCACAGTGATAAATTGAACTAGTAAAAATATCCCTTGAATCAAAAATAAAACTTATCCTAAAAGTGTTGAGAGAATTGGAGAGAAATTCTTTGCGCCTTTCTTGTTCTTCACGTTGGTTGTTGAGTGGTGATTGGTTGGAGAATGAAAATCTCTTGCTGCCACCTCCTTATTTTGAACGTAGGTTAGGTTTTTTGAAAGAAAAAAGGGGAATCTCCTTATTTTTGGGTCTAAAAAAAGATATAAACCCATAAAATCTAAAAATGAATCATAATCATTAAAATCTAAAAGATATTAAAAAAGTATCCACTAAGAATATAGAGTTTTTTATGGAAAAAACTCTATCTTCTATTTATTCTTTGATATGAAATTTCTTCAACTCTTACTACGCAGCAGAGGAGTTGTCACAAGGCGTGATCACGCCTTGTCCAAAAACATCTTCTGAATTTTTCTGCTCCACTTCTTCCACTAAGATCATATTGGCGACTTTAATTGTGATATAAAATCACCCTTTTTAGCTCAGATTTATCGCGAAAGCAGAAAACTTCCTCCTATAACAAAATCACACAAAAATATGTCAATTAAGCATGTTGGAAGTGGTAACAACGAGAGACATGACAACAAAAAAATGCAACTATTATGAGCCTATCACGATGCTTCTGTAATTTTCGTGCATGTGCGCCGATACATGTCGCGCATGTGCGCCAATGCTATTCTTCACACATAATGTGATTTCTTCTTTCGGCTCTCCCGATCAGATCCGTTTCGTTTATAATCACATCAATTATCATCCAGGATTATAATAATCATTTCCAAATCTTTTCAGATTAACCGGATTAATTTCTCGGGCCTTACATCACTACTCATAGTCGTCCGGGTAAGGAAGTTCGTCACGTGACCCAACAAATGAACATATCTGAGGCAGATAACTTATGGTACGGTCATTTGTCCTCCCACATTCCTCCTGGTAGTGAGTCGAAAATTAGGACTATGTGGCACATTCCTTCCTCCCACCAGATAATCATTCCTGGCCCAGATGACCGACCTTATCTTGCCCCTAAGGGCTATTATACCTTTTTTCAGCATCATTTTAATGCAGGTCTTCGTTTCCCCATGTGCGATTTCTTTCAAGAATTAAGCAAGTACTATCAGGTGCACTTAGGTTTACTCACGCCCAATGCCTTCCGTTTGATAAGCTGTTTTGCTGTGTTATTCAGAGCCCTAGACCTCCCTTTGAATTGCACCACTTTTTCCTACTTCTTAGTTTTGTCTAGATCAAAAGATGGACCTTTCTATGTAACCTCCCGGTCTAGCCACAAACTTTTCGATGGAGCCCCCAGTCACGTGAAGGACTGGAAAAAATACTTCCTCTTTGTCCGGTCACTCAAAGAATTGACTTGCTTCACAGATTGGTATCCCACTTTTACCAAGCCCGATCTTTCCAAGGGTTATAAGAAAGATGAGGAGTACCTGAAGATAATGAGTGTACTAGGAGATCGATGCTTTAACATTCCCAAACTTCTGTCTGAGGATCTCCTATGTCATGTCGGGTTAAGTCCCGCTAAAATTAAGCTGAAGGAGAATGCTGGTAGATATTCTCATCTTTTCATACTTCTTGTTTTTCTTTTGTTTATTATGTTACTTAATAAACGTTCTTATCTAGTTCATTGTCTCTGCTTGCAGGTACTAGAGTCATGAACGCCCTATTTCTCCGTGAACTTTCCAAGACAAAGGCCGTGGGTTCCTCATCAGCTTCCCAGAAGTCCGTTACCCCAGCAGTCACGACGGGCCCAAAGGGAGATTGTTCTGCTGCTGAGAAAAAGAAAACAGGTTCTTGCTCTACTACTGGAAAGAAGCCTGCCAGCTCCCCTAGCTCCCCTACTGCTGCGAAGAAGAAGAAAGCAGGCTCCTCTTCTTCCGCCCCAAAGCGAGCCTCCTCTCCACCTCCTCGCGCCAACTCCCCTCCTCCGTCTGGTAAGCAAAAAGCATCAACTGATCTTAGCCCGTCAGCCCCACAGCATGGCAAGCGCAAGATTTCTGAGATTTCTATCGTATCGATTTCTTCTCCAGAGGGGTCCGAGTCAGATGAGGGGCCTCCCCCTGAGCCGGGGGTACATCCTCTATATACCTCGGATACGGCCATCGTGGGGCGGGGTCCTACTCAATTGGCTCGGAAGATAATGTACCAGCTTCCCTCCGAGGCAGATGCAACGTTCATGAGTTCATTGGGGTGGTCTGCACTCCTTCGCCGGGCATGCACCAGTGTCACTGAGGTATGCTTCTCCTCCTAGTCTTTAGATTGATGTCTAATATGTGTTTGATTTTCTTGTCGTCTTTTCACCCTTATCTACTTACGCAGGGCATGATGTACGTCGAGGAGGTGGCTGAGCGTGTTAAGGCCACTCGATCAGACGCCTACCAAGAATCACGCGAGGGCGAGGCTCTCCGCGAACGGCTCCAGAATACTATTGACGAGATGAAAGTGACGCATGCTAATGAGATTTCAGAGTCTCAAGATCAATTGTCGGAGTCCCAGATTGAGTGCGGCGAGCTCTCGAAACAGAAGCAGGAGTCTCAGCGGCTGATAGAGGATCAAGCTAAAGAGATCCAGAAGCTGAAGAAAGAATTAAAGAATTCACAGGCTGAGCTTAAAGACGCCAAGGCACGACATGTTGCAGAAGCCTCCTCATTCAAAGAGGAAATTCTCAAATCCAAAGAATTTGTCGAGATCTGTGGTCCGAAAGCTTTTCACTACTTGAGAGTGGGTTTCGAGGGTGCAATCGACCTCTTCAAGGCTCAGGGCTATCCTCCGCCAGACGCCCCTACTGACTTCATCAACCTGGAGGGCTTCATATCGAGTCTCCCCACTAATTCTTAGATCGAACTCCTTTATTTATGCTATTTTCTGCATTGCTTTACTTTCCGTAGAACTATGCAACTTTTGCGACGTTTACATATGGTTATTTCCTTTTGCACACTTTCAGCATGTACGAACTCGTTTTACGCAACATTGAGTATTTTGCAATCGCATTTATGATTTATTCCGAGCTTATATCTGATATTATTAACCCGCTAGGGCAAATAAAATCCCCACCCTCTAACTCCTCTGCTAGGTGATACCTTAGCAGGCAAATAAAAATCAACACCATCACCCTCTAACTCCTCTGCTAGGTAACACCAGAGCAGGAAAATAAAAATCAACGTCACCACGCTCTAACTCCTTTGCTAGGTGACACCTGAGCAGGAAAATAAAAATCAACACCTTCACCGTCTAACTCCTCTGCTAGGTAATACCTCAGTAGAAAAATAAAAATCAACACCTTCACCTTCTACCTCCTCTGCTAGGCAATACCTCAGCAGGAAAATAAAAATCAACGTCACCAAGCTCTAACTCCTCTGCTAGGCGACACCTGAGCAGGAAAATAAAAATCAACACCTTCACCCTCTAACTCCTCTGCTAGATAATACCTCAGCAGGAAAATAAAAATTAACGTCACCACGCTCTAAATCCTCTGCTAGGCGACACCTGAGCAGGAAAATAAAAACCAACACCTTCACCATCTAACTCCTCTGCTAGATAATACCTCAGCAGGAAAATAAAAATTCATCACCTCCACCCTCTAACTCCTCTGCCAGGTAGGACCTTAGCAGGAAAATAAAATTCAACCCCACCACCCTCTAACTCCTCTGCTAGGTGACACCTAAGCAGGAAAATAAAAATCAACATAACCACACTCTAACTCCTCTGCTTGGTGACAGCTGAGCAGGAAAATAAAGTTCATCACCTCCACCCTCTAACTCCTCTGCCAGGTAGTACCTTAGCAGGAAAATAGAAATCAACGTTATCACACTCTAACTCCTCTGCTAGGTCATACATTAACAGGCAAATAAAAATCAACACCCTGAACCTCTAACTCCTCTGCCAGGTAGTACCTTAGCAGGAAAATAGAAATCAACGTTACCACACTCTAACTCCTCTGCTAGGTCATACCTTAGCAGGCAAATAAAAATCAACACCCTCAACCTCTAACTCCTCTGCTAGCTGATACCTTAGCAAGAAAATAAAATTTTTCTTCTTCACTCTGCTCCTCTACTAGGCGATGCCTTAGTAGGAAAATAAAATTTTTCTTCTCCTCTGCTCCTCTACTAGGTGATGCCTTAGTAGGAAAATAAAATTTTTCTTCTTCACTCTGCTCCTCTACTAGGCGATGCCTTAGTAGGAAAATAAAATTATTTTATCACTCTCACAATACAACAACATTCATGAACTAAAAGGAAGAACTTGATTTTATTGAATTCCAATGGATTACATAGGAAAAATCAGGAAATAAAATATATCGATGACAGAATCAAGAATAATACTTCCTAAGGTGATAAGCATTCCAAGGACTCTTCAAAGCTTTGCCTTGCGCATTCTCTAAGTAATAGGCTCCAGAGCTCAGCCTCTCGACCACCTTGAAGGGACCCTCCCACTTTGGGTCCAATTTTCCCCTCTGCTCTTCTTGCACCTTCCTCAGGACCAAATCACCCACCTGAAAGTTTCTCTGCACGACTCTCCGATTATAAGACTGTGCAATACGGTTCTTATAAGCTTCCAATTGAATGCTGGCAGACTCTCTCCTTCCCTCCAACAGATCAAGGTCAGTAGCGCGTCTTGCACCATTGTCCTCGTCATAAAACATCACCCTCGCCGATTCCAACCCGATCTCAGCCGGGAGCACTGCTTCAGTACCATAAACCAAACCGAAAGGAGTTTCTTTGGTTCCTTCTCTTGGAGTGGTTCGGTATGCCCATAAGACACTTGGTAGCTCATCCACCCAATTGCCTTTAGCTTTGCTCAGTCGAACTTTCAGACCCTGACCAGCGTCCGATTAGTCACCTCCACCTGGCCATTACTCTGCGGGTAAGCTACAGAGGTAAAGACCTGTTGGATCTTCATTTCTTTACACCAAGCTTCAATTTTAGCCCCTTGGAATTGTCTCCCATTATCGGATATCAGTCTCCTAGGTACCCCGTACCTGCATACTATACTCTTCCACAAGAATTTCAGGACGTCATTCTCAGTGATTATGGCCAAAGGCTCTGCTTCTACCCATTTTGAAAAATAATCAACAGCTACCAGTAGGAATTTTTTCTGAGCAGGAGCTATAGGAAAAGGTCCCACGATATCCATTCCCCACTGGTCAAAGGGACAGGCGGTCGTGGCAGCCTTCAACATCGCGGCCGGTCGGTGATTCAACCGCGCATGAAGTTGACAACTATCACAAGACATCACTAACTCTTGAGCATCATGTAGCACTGAGGTCCAAGAATAACCGGTGAGGAGCACCTTCCTCGCCAATGCATAACCTCCCAAATGATTTCCACAACACCCCTCATGAACTTTTCGGAGCACATAATCAGCCTCTCGATAACTCAAACACCAAAGGAGCGGTCCTGCAAAAGACGTTCTAAACAACACGTCCCCCACCATTACATAGTGTGAACATTTTAACTTCAAATTACGAGCCTCCCTAGGGTCAGCAGGAAGTTTTCTCTCCTTCAAGTAATCAAGTATAGCAGTTCTCCAATCCTCCTCCTCCTGTTCAACTGTGGGTGAACTCGTTTGAGGTGTGAGTTCAATTTGAAATACCACATCTCTAGTCTTCCAGCTTCCCATTGTCCCAGCCATTTTGGCTAGAGTGTCTGCTTTTTCATTTTCTTTCCTGGGGATCTGTTCAAATGTGATCTCCGTGAATTTCTCTCTGACTCTGTCCACCTCTTGAGCATACTCAATAAGTTTCTCATCTTTCACATCATACGTTCCCTTCATCTGCTGTGCTACCAACTGTGAGTCAGAAAAGATAAGTACCCGGTTAGCTCCCACGTTTCTGGCTGCTCGCAGTCCTGCCAACACAGCCTCGTATTCTGCCTCATTGTTGGATGCCCGAAAATCCAACCTAACTGCCAACTTCACTTCCTCCCCAGCTGGTGAAATCAGTACCACTCCCACCCCGCTTTCCTCTATAGAAGATGAACCATCAACATATACCTTCCAAGGGTCTTCATTTTCAAGATGCACGGTCTCGGCCAGAAAATCGGCTAAGGCTTGTGCTTTAATAGATGTTCTTGGCTCATACTGGATGTCATACTCCCCTAGCTCAGTAGTCCACTTGATCAAGCGGCCAGACATATCCGAATGAGTTAGGATTCTGCCCAATGGACTGTTGGTGAGCACCACAATCGGATGGGATAGGAAGTAGGGCCTCAAGCGTCTTGCTGTCATTACCAAAGCCAAAGCCAATTTTTCCAACCCTGAGTATCGGATCTCTACCCCTTTAAGTGCATGCGAAACATAGTACACCGGCTGCTGAACTGATCCATCCAGCTTAACAAGGACTGAACTCATAGCCCCTTCAGTAGCGGATAAATATACCCATAAAGGCTCACCCGTTGCCGGTTTGGCCAGGACGGGAAGCTAAGCCAGGTACTCCTTCAATTCTGTGAAAGCCTTCTCGCAATCCGGCCTCCATTTAAATTTTTTTGCTTTTCGTAAGGTCCGGAAGAAGGGTAAGCTCCTGTGGCGGACCTCGAGATAAAACGTGCCAGCGCAGCAATCCTCCCTGTCAACTGCTGAACATCTTTGACCCCCGAGGAGAGACCATATCTTGGATAGCTTGAACTTTCTCAGGGTTAGCCTCAATCCCCCTCTCTGTCACCATATAGCCCAGAAACTTCCCACTCCTCACTCCAAATATACACTTCTGAGGGTTCAACTTCAGCCTATAGTACCTGAGGGTGGAAAAGGTCTCCATTAATTCAGGTATGAGCAGGGCTGAATCTTTAGACTATACCATGATGTCATCTACATACACTTCCACATTCCTCCCCACCTGCTTAGAAAAGACTTTATCCATCAATCGCTGATACGTGGCTCCGGCATTTTTGAGTCCGAAGGGCATGACCACGTAACAGAAAGTTCCTTCAGAAGTGATGAAACTCACTTTATCCTGGTCCTCCACAGCCAAGGGGATTTGATGGTACCCCTGATAAGCGTCTAGCATGCACAAATACTGATGTCCGGCTGTGGAGTCCTCCAACTGATCTATCTGAGGCAGAGGATAACAATCTTTAGGACAAGCCTTGTTGAGATCTCTGAAGTCCACATACATCCTCCATTTTCCTGAACTTTTCGGAACAAGAACGACATTCGAGAGCCAAGTAGGAAATTGTACCTCTCGAATGTGTCCAGCACTGAGCAACTCTCCCACCTCCTTCTTTATAACCATGTCTTTCTCGGGCCCGAAGTGTCTTTTCTTCTACTTCACAGGACGAGAATTCGGTAAGATGTTTAACCGATGTTCTGCTACATCTGGACTCGTCCCTATGAGTTCTTGGGCTGACCAAGCGAACCTGTTGAGATTAGCTTGTAAACAAGTAATAAGTTTTTCCCTTACCTCTGGGTCAAGGTCAGGGGCTATTCTTAGCGTCTTCTTGTCGGGCCCCAATGTCACGATCTCCGGCTTCTCATCCATCACCTCATGAACTTCCCTCACTACTACGGGCAACCCGCTTCGCCCCCTTCTAATCATATTAACCTCCACACGTGCCCTCTTCCCCTCTTCTTTCACTATCCCTTCATAACATCGACGTGCGACCCTCTGGTCCCCGCACAAGACTCCAACCTCCTTCCCTACAGGAAACTTCAACTTCTGATGATAGGTGGACGCTACAGCTCTGAAATCCTTTAAGGCTGGTCGCCCCAGAATTCCATTATAAGCGGATGGGGTGTCCACTACAGTAAATGTCGTCATCTTTGTTACCCGCCGAGGCTCATGTCCCAAAGATAGAGGAAGGACAATTTGGCCGAGCGGCGGGATGGCATGTCCTGCAAATCCATATAGAGGAGTGGAGATTGACTCAAACTCAAATCCTTCCACCGTCATCTGATCCAGAGTGCTATTGAACAGGATATTAACAGAGCTTCCATTATCAATAAAAATTCGTGCCACATCATAATTGGCAACGATGGCTGTTACCACCAAGGCATCGTTATGAGGAGCCACAATGCCTCGGAGGTCATCCGGTCCAAAACTGATGACAGGATCCTGGGGTAAGTTTGCACTCCTCGATATTTCGAAATTCTCCAACTGTTGCGTGTTTTCTTAATTGCTTGCAAGTGCACAACGTCAAGTTATAGTAAAATGTAATTTTGAGTACAAGTGTCGATCCCACGAGGAATGTATTTTTAAATTTATATTAATGCTTGTAATTAAAATAGTCTTGATTTTATTTAGAAAAATCAATTGACGAAGTTGTTTATACCAATAACTAGATTTAAAACTAAATTGAATTATAGTACCAAATAATAGTAAACAACAATAGAATAAAAGATCTAGAGGTCCGATTTCACGCAACTATCCACCATGTGTATTTTGTGTAGCTATATTATATTTGCCCTTCTTATTCATTAGCTAAGAATTCTAAAAATCATCTACTCCCTCTCCCGAGTGCTAAGTAGATACTAATTATCTAACAAAAGATTGTAACGTCCCCATCAACAATCTAAAATTAAATAACACAATAATCACTCAAATCTTTTAATGGCTTCAATAGCACTATATGTCCTCCCGAACTATAAAAATACTATTGATGTATTTTTCCCTTTCTTGTTTATAAATTCCCTTTTCCAAGTGATAATTTATAAACATAATCATCATTCAAGATATGGCCAGTAAATTGAAAGCATTAAAATTAGAAACATACAAATGAACAATAAGGAAATCTCGTATAGCATAAATCATAAATCATCACACATGGTTTCTAGTTTTGTTCCATCATCCCTCTAGAATTAAGATTTAGTTCATAATAAGGAAAATAAAACAACAACACATAAATATTAAACAAAACATATCAAAATAAAAGAAAGAAAGAACTTAGAACAAGAGTTTTGGAGTGTATGAAGATTTTGTCCCAAGATGCACAAGAAATTGTTGAAGATGATGATCTTGATCTTTAATCTTGTTCTTTATAGCCTCCACCCTTTTTCTAGTTTTTCTCCATACCTAGATGATGAAAAAGAGACACCTTTTATAGTCTAGACAAGATCTATCACGTAGCACACCATTCTCCCCTCCATTTCCTCAAAGTCTTCAAAGTTTCACAATTTCCGGAGGAATGTTTGTGCATGACCGCAGGTGCGGTGATAGTAAGACCGCGGGTGCGGTGTTTGTTCGCCAAGAAATCATTTGCTGCGGAAGTCACAGCGCGGGTGCGGCGCTTGCATGACCGCGGGTGCGGTAATGCATCGGCAACTGGCGCGGGGGCGCTCGTGTACGCAGCGCGGGGGCGGTGTGTGTTCGGCAGGTAGCGCGGGGGGCGCGGGTGCGGTAACTATCGTGTCTAGTTTTCCTTTGTACCTCTAATTCATCACTATATCACTTCAAACTCTCATTTCTAAGCTTCCAAACTACAATAACAAAAACAACAACATATCAAATAAAACCTGCTCAAAAATCACAAAACTCCAAGTTAAAAACAAGTAATAAAAGTACAATAAATTGCACTTATCAAACTCCCCCAAACTTAAGATTTTGCTAGTCCCGAGCAAAATAAAACAACAAAAATAAACAATCAAACAAACAACAAACAAGTCATGAAATATTTTAAAGAACTTGGCCTCAACATAATTTCAAAATCCATCATGCATTTACAATTCAAGTCAATCTAACCACTTGTTTATCCGGATAAAATCATGTGATTGGTTTGTTCTCTAACTTCAAATCTCTTCAACCATGTTTCAAATCATTATCAACTGATTTCAAATTTTTACAAACACATATCACAAGGTCTTTTTCGGTAAAAAAATTGGGTTCAAAACAATATTCATTCAAGAAATGGATACCCAATGATTATTTGATGCAATGAGGTGTGTGAAAAATTGACCAAAATTCTTACTCAATGACGGTGTTTATCGATTGTCCATAGGCTAGATCCTCCCAATCACTCTCCACTAGTATATTGGACAAATATGACTAGGTTAATAGGATTTTTAATGGTTATAATGTTAGGCTTGTTTCATGGCTACAAATAAAGTCTAAGAGTTCAAATAAGGGAGTAAATTGAATTTCTTCTCTTTTGCACACTCCACTATTTCTTTCAATCTCCAATTTTTATCTTTTTCTTTTCTTTATTCATCTCATCTCTTTTTCTCCCTTTTTCTCCAATTTTCAACAATGTATCATTAGTCATTTTTCTTTTGTAGGAGAAAATCAATTTCTTTCAAATTCTTACTCCCTTGAGAAGGTAGGAATTAATTGTATAAGATATTCAAAAGGTTGTTAATTGTGGGATTCTTGAAAAAAATATTTGAATGGGGGTCTTTAACACATATTTAAGTGTGCCATTCAAATTCATATAAGTTCAAAGAGGTGACAAATGATAAATTAATTTATTTGGTAGCTTGAAAGGCTCAATCGATCCAAAAATCACCTAAATCATTCCTAAATCATAATTTGTCCGTATTTCGCCTCGAGTGATGTTTGGATAGTTCTAGACAAAATCTCAATTCACCATCAAAGAGTAGAATTCTAATTATCGTGAAAATGATGTCTCAATGCATCAACCAAATACATATATATTCAAAAAGAAATGTGCTTGGCTTCCAAGGAATTTAAAAACACAACTCTTTTCTCATATAGGCTCAAAAAGGCTTCAAATGAATGTTTATGAATAATATACATGGCCCAAATAAATTCAAAGATTGCCTAAATCATTTATATGTTTGCAAAAATTTTATTTCAATGTCAAATAAAAATCACAAAGTTTTATAGAAATTTTAAGTCTCAAATTCACCAAATCTCATGATTATTCTCTAAATTTTCAAAGTGGTCAATTAACATGAATTTGATGCATGACATGCTTTTCCAAAAAATATTTTTATCATTGGCCAATTCATTAAACATTTCATGACTAAAATACTACAAACACACTTAATAAACCAAAAAAAAAATTAAACACACAAAAATACACTAAGTAAATAAACACACAAAAGCAAATAAACAAATAAACACTCTAAATAAACAAAACACACAAAGATAGAATAAAATAACTCTCCCCCAAACTTAATCATGTGCATCGTCCTCGATGTAAATAGGTATGAAAAATAAGGAAATGCACATACACTGGGCAACGACCGTCAGTGGTCATTGCCATCATCCTCTTCATCGTCATCAGGGTTGGGTTGTTGTTGGAACTCTGGCGGGTGGTAGACAGGTGGCCACTGTGGAGGAGGTGGAAATGGATGTCCCGAAGTGGCAGCAGAGGGAAACTGATGAGCCAAGGCTGATGTGAAATCCATCATGTAATCCATGAATGTATCGGTCCGATACCGAAAAGCATCCATCTCTTGGCGTGATACCCTTATATCCTCCTCCAACTGATTAAGCCTATTTCTCCTATGCCTTTGCTGTGGCTGTGGCTCTTGAGCTTGGGCTTGATCACGCCTCTCTGCAGCTCTCCGATTGAATTCTCTTTCAGCTCTACGTGCTGCAGCTTGGTTATTTCTGAATCCCATAAATGCCTGTTCTATCACAATGGGATTTTCGGCTTCAGAATTTCCTCATTTGGTGCCCAAGTAACCCCCACATGTTGGCATAAAACAGTGATGAGAGAGGGGTGGAGAAGTCCACTCGGAGATTTGCCACATGCATAATCGTAAATTGAGTTCTGAAGCAATCGACCTAGATCGATTGTCTTTCCTGTCATAATGCAGAATATGAGGATGGCCCTCTCCTTAATCACAGTAGTGGTGTGTTCTGTAGGCTTTATTCTTGCAGTAATGAATGAATACCAATATTTTGCCATTTCCCTGAGGTCAGACTTGCAAGGCTTAAGTGCACATTGTCTCTCATTCGCCATTCGGCTCCCTGTGTACAAAATAGTT